>NC_073397.1:7432080-7719580 GCF_028641065.1 Leucoraja erinaceus | reverse complement strand
TCCAACATTTTGTGTCTATCTTCAGTTTAAACCAGCATCTGCAGTTCCTGCCGACACATGATTACAATCGATCCACTTTCAGTGTATCGATACGTGTAAGGGAATAATGTATACTGCCAGGTAAAGCCAACAAAGTCCGATCAAGGATTTTCCGAGGGTCATCAAAGAGGTCGATGGGAGTTCAGCATTGCTCTCTGGTTGAGGTAGGATGATTCAGTTGCCTAATTACAGCTCCTGCCCACAAGCATATCTGCTCGCTCTCTCTCTCTCCACATCTCCTCCTGGTCACCCACTATCTCACACAACAGTAGCACACTCGAATGTTCTTGTGTCTGTGCAGCGCATGGTGCTTTCCAGGGCCCGAGCCAACATTCATCCCTCAACCTGATAAAATATGAACACCTCCGCTCAGTCCGCAATAACCAACCTGACCTCCCGGTGGCTCAGCACTTCAACTCCCCCTCCCATTCCCATTCCGACCTCTCTGTCCTGGGTCTCCTCCATTGCCAGTGTGAGCAACAGCGGAAATTGGAGGAACAGCACCTCATATTCCACCTGGGGACCTTGCGTCCGGATGGCATTAACATTGAATTCACCCAATTTTGCTAGCCCTTGCTGTCTCCTCCCCTTCCTTAACCCTCTAGTTGTCTCCTCCCACCCTCCTATCCGCCCGCCCTCGGGCTCCTCCTCCTCCCCTTTTCTTTCCTTCTCCCCCCCCCACCCCCCCATCAGTCTGAAGAAGGGTTTCGGCCCGAAACGTCGCCTATTTCCTTCGCTCCATAGATGCTGCTGCACCCGCTGAGTTTCTCCAGCATTTTTGTGTACCTTTTAAAATAGATTCATTGTTCATTTACTTCGGGTTGCACTTTGTTGAGCTTTGCCTTGCTCCAATTGAAAGTTTTCATTTCCTACAATGTAATATTGACTGTACCTTGAACAGCTTGTTAGCTGTGAATTGATTTGGGGATAATGGAAGTTTTCAGAGATGCATATTTACCTCAGGATATCAGGTAACAGATCAAAGATCCAGTAATGGAGGTGGATATGTAAGTACATGGGGCTAATGAGCGAGTGGAGATCGAACAGGCACTTGGGCTGCTCCAGCAATCGATAAAGTCTTGGATGATCTGATATCCACTTTCTGGCACAATGCCCACCTCTTGTTTCCCTATTAATCCCTGCCTTGACCAAACTCCACACAAAATATCCACAACCCTCTGAAACAGAATGCGCAGAAGATCAACGCCCATCTCGGTTCTAAGTTCACAAGCCTGCATCTTCAGGCAATAATTCAGGATCAGGAATATCAAACGGCCGGAGGAATGTTAGCTGGAGTTCTGCCGAGTGATGGGAAACGGCAGAGCTGATGTGAAGGGGGAAGGTACACAGAAATGCTGGAGAAACTCAGCGGGTGCAGCAGCATCTATGGAGCGAAGGAAATAGGCAACGTTTTGGGCCGAAACCCTTCTTCAGATGTGAAGGGGGGTTGGAGCGGACAGCGGGGTGGGCAGACGGAGTCGGCTGATGGTGGGTAGGGGCATGTGGTGGGCAAGGGTAGATGAGGCACTAGGTGAGGGTAGACAAGCCAACGAGGGAGAGTGAGGTGGCTGCACAGAGAGGGTTAGGCATTGGAGAACAGAGTGGAACACCAGGAGTGGGAGCGGACGAGACTGATTGAACAGGAGGCATGAGCCAGGTTTACACCTGCCCCTCGGCATGAGTGGGAAGGGAGAGTGTCGGTGAGTGCACCACTGGAGTGTTCATCGCTACAGAGTGAAGTCTCTGGAGTCAAACACTGACACGTTTTGTTTCTACAGACAGACCAAAAGCTTCAAAGAGGTCAAAAAAGAAGAAAAGAACACGGGCAAGATTAAGAGAAACCATCAAGGAACAGATCAGGGAAAAAGGGCAGAGAGTGAAAAGATACATTGTGGTGAAGTAAGCATCGTTCTGCCCGTCTGTGAAGCACTGTTCAAGATTCTACCCAAGCTCAAAATGCACACACAATGTTGGGATCACAGGCAGGAGATGTCCAGTTATTGGACCGGAGTCCGGGGAGGATGGCAGGACGTTAGATCGCATGGGATCCAGGGAGAACTAGCCAACTAGATAGAAGATTGGCTTCCTGGAAGCAAGCAGAGGGTCATGGTGGAAGGTTGTTTTCCAGACTGAAGGCCTGACTGAATGGCTAGCGATGTGCCTCAGGGTCCGGTGTCGGCCTTATGCTGTTTGTGATGTATATCAACGATTTGGATGCGATTGTACAAGGCATGATCAGTAACTTTGCAGGTGACACTAAAGTGGGTGGTATTGTCAATAGCAAAGATGGTTATCAAAAATTACTGTAGGATCTTGATCAGTTAGGCTAGTGGGCTGAGGAATGGTTAATGGAGTCTAATACAGATAGGTGCAAGGTGCTGCTTTTTGGAAAGTCAAGCCTCGGCAATGCCAAGGCTCAGGGAAGTGTCATAGAGCAGAGGGATCTAGGAGTGCAGGTACATAGTTCCTTGAAAGTGGCATCACAGGGTGGTGAAGAAGGCTTTCAGCACATTGTCCATCAGTCAGAGTATCGTAAAGAAGTTGGGATGTTACGGAGCAGTTGTCCAAGGTGTTGGCACAGTCACATTTCAAGAATTGTGTTCAGTTTTTGGTCACCAGCAATAGGAACGATGTTATTCAGCTGGAAAGAGTGCAGAGAAGATTCACGAGGATGTTGCCAGGGCCTGAGCTACAGGGAGAGGTTGGGCAGGTGAGGGTCTTATTCCTTGGATTGCAGAAGGATGAAGGGTGATCTTGTAGAGATGTACAAAGTCATGAGGGCTAGAGGTAGGGTAGATGCACAGAGTCTTTTACCCAGAGTGGAGGAAACAAGAACCAGAGGGCATAGGTGTAAGGTGAGAGGGGAATGATTTAATAAGAACCTGAGAGACAACTTTTTTACACAGCAGGTGAGAAGTATATGGAACAAACTGCCAGAGGAGGTAGTTGAGGCAGGTACAATAACAACATTTAAAAGACTTTTGGACAGTGACATGGAACGGAAAGGTTTAGAGGGATATGGGCAAAACACAAGCAGTGCAGCTGGGACACTTGGTGAGCATGGGCAAGCTGGGCCGAAGGGCCTGATACCCTACAGAGTGAATTTTGGGAGTTCCTGGTTATGGGCAGTTTAATTGACCAGCTGGGATCCCTGTCTGGGTTGAAGGATGAGCATATGTACACTGTTATAAGGATTGACTCGGGTGAGGGATTCCAGTAAAATACATTGTGGACACAGCTTCTGTTCAGGCACTGGCACTGGTGGGAAATATTGATTTAATTGTCTTGGATTCTGCAGAGCTCTTCAGATCTTCCTGCCTGTGAAGCAGTTCTTCCACGACATCATCCATCCTGAGTATAATGCAGTGTGTGACGTCTATGCACTAATGTTCCTGATCGATGTCATTAACTTCACCATCATCGTATTTGGATATTGGGCATTTGGAGTAAGTAGAGGAATCTGCTCTTACATTTCCATTTATCGGCTCAAACCTCTGCCGGCTTGTCACTGCACTGTGAGCCACGATCCATTCCCTAACCCAGACACAGCTGGCGGAGCTGCTGCCTCATAGCTCCAGCAACCCAGATGTAATCCCGGGCCAGGGTGCTGTCTGTGTGGAGTTTGCACGATCCCTGTAGCTGTGTGAGTTCCCCCCCGGTGCTCCGGTTTCCTCGACAAAACCCAGACATGCGGCTGGTAGATAGATTGGCTGCTGTAAATGAACCCCAGTGTAGGTGGACAGTGGGTGAATGATCAGACTGGGCGCAAGGGAGGAGGACGTAATGGGCATCATCTAATTATGGTCGCTACAATGCCTCACTGCCTTTACATTTCAATTCTAATCCCCAGCCTATAAAAGCAAATACCTTCAGGATCTGTGACTGTCCTGCATTCACTCCTCAGTATCCCCCCACCCCTCTATTGTCTTGCTTGCCTGGCCTTCCCAAACCAATTTTCCTGGGTTATGTTTCATTTGCCAATTCCGGCATCTCTTTCATATTTTCAGTTCATAACTTCCTTCCACACCCGCTACCAGTTCTGGAATTGCCTTCCCAACCCATGGCATTTACTTTTGCCAGAGACATCAAAAAATGCCCCCAAAATCGACGAGCCCAGGCCAGGCTCCTGCAGAAGCCCACACTGCATGCAATCGGGTGACAAAACCTGTCTACCATGACCCCTGCTTTCTGTTGCTGTAGCAGGTTGAACTCTCCAATTTCCACAGTGCCCCTGTGGGCTCGTGTTTATCTGACAATCTGTGATGTGCAACTTTATCAATGTCCTGCGAAAATTGTATCTGGAACACGTCAAATGCTCCTTGTTACCTCAAAACATGCAGTCGGACATAACTGTTGACAAGCCTAGACTGGCTTCCTATTGTGGATATCTGGAGTTGTAAATGATGATTTATTCCGGGACGGGCATCTGTATTTTTCCAATAATCACCCACAACTGTCTTTCAACTAATTGATCTGCATTTCGTCACTAGATCAGCTTTTTAATACAACTGCTATAGGAATCTGAGGGGTGACTTTTGCACACAAAGGGTGGTGGGTGTATGGAACAAACTGCCAGAGGAGGTAGTTGAGGCTGGGACTATCCCAACGTTTAAGAAACAGTTAGACAGGTACATGGATAGGACAAGTTTAAAGGGATATAGGCAGGTGGGACTAGTGTAGCTGGGACATTTTGGCCGGTGTGGGCAAGTTGGGCCCAAGGGCCTGTTTCCGCTGCATCACTCTATGACTATAGAGCATCAGCAGAGCTCCAGACATCCAAAGATAATTAGAAATAGGGAGCTAAGTGTTCCTCCTCCGAGTGCTTTCTTTTTTTTAAGCTGTGATTTACCAGTAATTTAACCTTGTATAAAGGTTAATTCTCCTGTTCAATCTCACTCTCTCTCTTTCTGATTCCATTTAGTTGCAATATGAATGTTCTCTCTTTTGTTCTCTTCAGGGCCTGTTCCACTTGGCCGTTATTTGTGCGTCACGCAGATGGCATGTGTAGGTGGCATGCCTATGTCATCACGCACCATGCGCACGTAATGAGCATCATGCGTGCATTACGTGCGTGTCACAACCCGCGCATCACGTGCCTGTCATGACGCGTAAATGACGGCCAAGCGGGACAGGCCCTTTCCTCTCCTTGTTATTCCTCTCACAGACACACTCTTTTTCTCTCTCACTCACTCTCTCTGCCTTTACCAATATTTTATATTGATTCACCCAAATTGAGTTCTTGTATAATCCTTCTCTGTTGCAAATACAGGTAAAAAGTATTCATTTGAAACGTTGCCATTACCTTTTGCTTCCTTTTCCCTAATTGATCCTGTTATCATTGATTTTTCTTTTACAGATTCATAAAGCAAATTAGGCCTTTGGATTATTTACCTATAAGTGTAATTATTCCATGAACCCTTTGCGGCAAAGTAATTTCACTTTCAGAACAGCCCCTGCCTTTCTGCAATACTGATCTCTTTGTGTCTGTCACGTTTATCTATTCTCTTGGCCTGACCATATCCTCTACGCTGCTCATCATGCAAGGCTGTCTAGAAGCTTTTCACTATACCTCGGTACACATGACAATAAATTAAACTAAACTAGACTGGGGATGTCGGAGCTTGTGTGGGAAGGAACTGCCGATGCTGGTTTAAATCGAAAATAGACACTAAACACTGGAGTAACCCAGCGGGACAGGCAGCATCTCTGGAGAGAAGGAATGTGTGACGTTTTGGGTCGAGACACGAAACGTCACCCATTCCTTCTCTCCAGAGATGCTACCTGAGTTACTCCAGCTTTTTGTGTCAATGTCGGAATTTGTCTTTGATTAGTGAGAACTTATTGGATCTAAGTCCTGATCATTTTCTCTTAGAAAGTCTCTCCTTGGTTTGAAACCTCTGTCACTATCTCCATCCTGGCATTGGAATTGCCATACCAGGCCGTGATGCAAAATGGCAGGCTACTTTCCACAAGGCATCTGTAGAAATTTGTTTTCTAATATTCAGTGATGAATCTCTTTAAACTTTTAACAAACTCCAGCATGCCTTCTTCATGAGTGTATCCATGCTGTGTCCAGGGCAGGTCATCTCAGATGCTAATGGCCGGGATTGTGAAGCTACTAACTCTTTCCAGTGCCAACATCCCAATGAAAACAGGCACATGGTCTCCTGACTAATTGACTAATTCCATGGTTATGTTGATGTTGAGCTAGAGGCTGTTGTCAGGGCACCATTTAACCAGGAGTTCTGTCTCTGTCCTGCACACTAAACCATCACCACCCATGAATCAGCCAACAGCAGTTTGTGTCGTTGATGAATTTAGAAATGGCATTGGATCCGTGCGTTGCCACAGTCAGGGTGTAAATAGAGTGGAGCACACAGCTCTGAGTTGTATCTGTGTGGATGATAAGTGAGGAGGAGATGTTGCCACTGATCCACATTGGTTAAGGTCTGCTGATGAGGCAGTCAAGGGTCTGATTGTAAAGGGAGGCGCAGAGGCCGAGAGATCGGAGCACGGTGATGAGTTAGGACAAGATGATTGTTGATCGTTGAGCAAAGGCTTGGCGTATGTGTACCCATTATTCACATGATCCAGGACAGAGTGGAGAGCCAGTGAGCCAGCTTCTGTTGCTGACCCATTGTGGTCAGAGGCAAAATGAACCACTTAAACCAATAAAATGTTTCCATCTCACAGGAAAGGCTTAAATTTTTGGATGGAACTGGTTGCAATATGTTTGTAATGTTTATGTGCACATTCAGCTTGAGTGCTGACTGTGGAGATTGTGTGGAAAGTCAAAGTGATCCTTACGCAGCCTCAGCGTGAATGAAGAGTATTGAATAAGATTAGCTGTGGTATTTGTGAAAAGTGATTGGAAATGGCAGCAGGTTTTCAACTCTAATGCTAGTCTTCTGTTCCGGAAGTGGCGGTGTTGCCCAAGCAGCTGCGGCTTGCCTGCAGTCCGCCCGTCTTTGACTTTTTTATTTATTTTTTGTCTTGATGGATTATGTTTTAGTTTATTTTTAGTTGTGTATGTGTGTGTGGGGGGGGGGGGGGGGGGGGGGGGGGGGGGGGGCGGGGGAAACTTGTTTTAGTCTCTTTCTTCGGGCAGATGCGACCTTTTCTTTGTCGTATCCCCGTCTCCGTCTGCGCTGAGGCCTAATCGCGGAGCTGGTGGCCTCCAACTGGGGCCGACCTCGAGGTTCCGGAGACTCAACATCGTGGAGCTGGCCGACTTCGGGGCTGTGGTGGCGCCGCGGCAACAGCGACCCAACTTCGAAGGCTTCAGTCGCGGTGCCCAGTGGACGACAACATCGGGAGCTCGCAGGTCCCAGGTTGTTGACCGATTCTTCGGAGCTCCCGCAACAACAGCTTAGTCCGCTGGACTGGAGGGTGGCAGCTTGGTCCGCCCCGGGACGCGGAGTTTGAACCGGCCCGTTCGGATTCGGCCGCGGGATTACAATCACCCGGCGGGGGGCCCAACATTGAAAGCCTGGATCGCCTCAACACAGAGGGAGAACAAGGAAGGAAGAGACAAGGACTTTAAGACGTTTGCCTTCCATCACAGTGAGGAGGCGCCTGGTAGACGCACTGTGGTGGATGTTAAACTGTGTTCATTGTGTGTTCTGTTATTTCATTCTCTGTTATGACTGCAAGGTATTTAATTTTGTTCAAACTAACAAGTTTGAATGACAATAAAGGATACTCTATACTTTATACTTTATAATGTAAGGTAAGATATCATCCTTTTTTGACTAAATTATATTTTAATCATAAATATTGATCAGATTTAGCATGAAACTTACCAGCTGTGTTATGTTGCCATTTAATTTAAAAATTCCCTTTGTTGCTGCCTGATCTCCAGCAGTTTGATTTTTTTATTTTGCTCGAGTCAAGTTGGACTTTGCGCTTTTGATAACTTTCACTTGGTCTATATTTTTCCCTCCCCATTAATAAGTTAAATCTAATTAAGTTATGGTCACTGCATCCAAAATATCCAGCCCGGGGTACGCCTACCTCTACCCGCCTTGCCCGTTAACACCCAAGGACAACCTGCAGTATGGAGTCGTTGGATCTCTTCAGTGTGATGTCGCAAGGCTACACACATTCTCCTCATTAACCAGTAAACACATGTCTGATACATACTATAATATACTTGTCTGTACATTGTATACAAGTGCCCTTAAAAGTGGTGACGTTTAAATCACTCCCCATGTCCTGAGAGGAATTGGTAAACAACCATGAACTATTGCTGAAGATACACACAAAGTGCTGGAGTAACTCAGCGGGGCAGGCAGCATCTCGGGTGAAAAGGAATGGGTGGCGTTTCAGGTCGGAACCCTTCGAGTTAACTTTTGCTGGTTTGTTGTCTCCCGCCTCAACAGAAACACTCAGCCGCTGCCGATATCACGGAGTCCATCTCGGAGGACCACGTGCCCCATGTGTTCCTGGTGATGGTGCTGGTTCAGTTTGCCAGCATGGTGGTCGACCGTGCACTCTACCTCCGCAAGACCGTCCTGGGCAAGGTTGTCTTTCAGATTGTTCTGGTGCTCGGGATCCATTTCTGGATGTTCTTCCTTCTCCCTGGGATGACAGAGAGGTGAAGTAAACAGCGGTTCTCACTGCATTGTGTTTGTTTAAAGTGTTGTGTCTGGATGTGTCACACTAAGACATAGAGAACAGTAAGGAGTTGGCATTGTCAGCCTCGAGTCTGTACAGAACGTGCTCCAACTCAGTGCTGGAGTGGGGAGGTATTCAAACTCGTCCTCAGCGTGCCTGCCTGTGGGAGGCGGGGGAGAAGGGGCAGTGACGGACCAGGACGAGTTGATGGAGACTCACAGTGTATAAATGGTACTGTGTTGAAGGACCTCAGTAAGGGCTCACTGCTGTCAGTGCAACTGTACCTTTTCACACACAGTTTAAGGGAAAAATGTGCTTCCCCCACTCTTTAAGTACCTGAGAAGATTGTAATTATTTTCCTGTTCATTACGTTAGCTAGCTTTACTCCTCCTCTGACTATCCTGGAGACTTTCACAACATGTGGATGTCACTGGAAGAGCCAACATGTGTTGCCCTTGACCAATTGCCCTTGGTTACATGGCTGTAAGATGTCATAGAGTTGTCCAGCACAGAATCAGGCCCTTCAGCCCTACTGGCCAATGCTGACCAAATTCCTTTCTTGAGCTTGTCCTATTGTCTGCATGTGGGCCATATGCCTCTACATCTATCCTATCCATGGTCCAGTCTAAATACCTTCCAAAAACTGTACTTGTACCCACCTCTGTAACGTTCTCTGGCAGCCCATTTCCAAATAACTGCCCTCCATGTGGAAACATATGCCTCTCGGCCCCCCTATAAATCTTCCTTCTGAACCATCCCCTGAACAATGTAGATAGACACAAAATGCTGGAGTAATTTTAGGCAGCATCTCTGGAGAGAAGGACTCGCCCATTCTTTCTCACCACAGATTTTGTGTCTATCTTTTGTATTTTGTATCTTTCTTCGTGCATCTACAGTTCCTACACATTTCCTGAACAATGTGGTGTGTGGGAGGAAGATTCACCGGCAGTGGGCGGAGAGGGGGTTTCCACCATTTAGGCCCAACATTGTTGAAGGAAGACCACTGACAACACCCAGCTCCACTTCCCCGCCACCCCTCTCGGCCAGTCCACTGTCTCTGAACTGCAGACAGCAAGAGTGACCTTGTCACTGGGTCTACCTCCTCTGCGCTGGCTCAGGGTGGCAGCTCTATCACCTTCCCAAGGGTAATTGGGATGGCCAACTAAATGCCAGCTCTTGTAAAAAATGAACACATTTAAAAAAAATAAACAAAAATTGTTAAAAAATAAAAAGGGCGGCACGGTGGCACAGCGTTGCAGTTGCTGTCTCACAGCGCCAGGGACCCGGGTTCGATCCTGACTATGGGTGCTGTCTGTACGGAGTTTGTACGTTCTCCCTGTGACCCCGTGGGTTTTCTCCGAGATCTTCGGTTTCCTCCCACACTCCAAAGACGTACAGGTTTGTAGATTAATTGGCTTGGGTTTGTATATTTGGTGTAAGTGTAAATTGTCCCTAGTGGTGTATAGGATAGTGTTGCTGTGCGGGAATCGCTGGTCGGCACAGACACGGTGGGCCGAATGGCCTGTTTCCACACTGTATCTCTAAACTAAACTAAACAGAAGTCTCCAACTCCACACCAATCCTCGCTCTGTCATTGACTCCCTGGCAACCGGCTGAATCTTATGCGTCATCATATCAGATTTTCTAAAAAGTCTTTCTCCTTTCTATTTGCAGAAGATTTAACCAAAATCAAATCGCCCAGCTTTGGTATTTTGTGAAGTGCGTTTACTTTGGTCTGTCAGCGTACCAAATCAAATGTGGCTATCCGAACAGAGTACTGGGCAACTTCCTGACCAAGAGCTACAACTATTTCAACCTCTTCCTCTTTCAGGGGTAAGTGAAGTCCAGAGCCATGCGGGGCCAGAATGAACAAGATGTCCTCCGGGGGACTGAAGCATCACCGTGCCTGACCGCACAGTAACTGACTGCTCTGGTTTGGAAAGTAGTGGTGGTGTGTTGGGGAAATTGGGGCCACAAGTCTTGTTCATTCTACCCTGGCACCACACTCTCCCTCCATTACATAGTAGAGGACCCATCAGCACTCTGCACAAGTAGAACTCAATGAGTCAATACCAAGCATTTGCATCCTTTTCATTGCATCTTTGTGAATCACTTGCCCTTGTGTTATTTTGGCAAGTGACGAGGTCTCACGATGTGAATGTCGCTGGCAAGGCGGGTGCTTTTGACTATTCCTTGCTGTCCTCCTTTACTGCAGTGGTCAACCCTGCTCATTCTGGAGTCCCACCCAATTGTCTTCCCTACAGAGCATTGGTGAACACTTGGATCGGAATGTAAGGCAGACAGTGGCAGATACACAGCAAACAAAACTCTCTACAGGTGGTTCTGCTGTACCACGATAGTTGTGTTCGTAAGAAACCTCATGCTATTGAAAAAAATAATAATCAGTAATACTAGGTAAACAGAGTATGATGATGCAAAACCAAAATAAAGTCCATTGTAGATTCTAGTTGCTGGGGTAACTATATATGGTGTTGTGCAGTGTTCCCAGTCCCTGATTGTTGCAGGGAAGAAGCTGTTCTTGAACCCAGAGGTCCCAGTTCTCAGCTGCTGTATTTTCTTTGCAATGGTAGGAATGAGATGAGCGTGGGGCCTGGGTGTTGTGGGTCTTTGAGGCTATCTGCCAATATCCCATCCCTGGTGGGGAAGTCAGTGCCTGTAATGGGTTGGGTAGTGTCTACCACTTACTGCCTCCTCCTTTGTTCCCAGCAGTTCAAGTAACCGAACCAGGCGGTGATGAAATCAGTCGGTGTTGTCTATAGAAGTTCGATAGTATTTTCGGTGACATACCAAATCTCCTCGGTCTCCCAAAGGAGCAGAGGAGTTGATTAGCTTTCTTTGTGATTGCAGCAATGTGCTGGGCCCGGCACAGATCTTCAGAGATATATACGCCTAGGAACTTGAAGTGGTTGGACTCTCTTGACCCCCGTCCCATTGGTAAAGATCGGTTCATGGATCCTCAGCTTCTCCTTTGTAAAGTTAACAATCAGGTCCTCAGTCGTGCGCTGCAATAATGCTGGGCCTCTACTCGCTGGAGATTAGAAGGATGAAGGGGGACCCTCATTGAAACTTTCTAAATAGTGAAATGCCTGGTTAGAGTGGATGTAGAGAGGATGTCTCCACTAGTGGGATAGTCTAGGACTATAGGTTATAGAATAAAAGGATGTTCCTTTAGGAAGGAGATGAGGTGGAATTTCTTTAGTCCTCTGGTGAATCTGTGGAATTCATTGCCACACAAGGCTGTGGAGGCCATCAATGGATATTTTTAAGGCAGAGATAGATAGTATTGATTAGTACAAGTGTTGGAGGTTATGGGGGGGAAGGCAGGAAAATGGGGAGAGATAGATCAGTCATGACTGAATGGCGGATTAGACTTGATGGGCCGAATGGTCTAATTCTACTATCACTTATGATCTTATGAACTAACATTGAGAGCAAGATTGGTGTTCAGGCACCATTCATTTGGAATAGCCTTCTCCCTCCTGTACTCTGACTCATTGGCACCTGTCATTCATCCAGCAATGGTGGTATCATTGGCAAATGTAAAGATGGCATTGGAGCTGCACAGTCATGGGTAGAGAGAAGGTAGAGTAGGGTACTGAGAACACGGTCTTGAGGTGTCCAATGTTGATAGCCACAGAGAAAATGTTGTTGCTAATTCACACTGATAGTGTTCTGGGGACAAGGAAGTCAAGGGTCCAATTGCACAGGGACAAGCAGAGACACAGTTCCTGAGTCTGGCGATAAGTTCAGAGGATATGATGGTGTTGAATGCCATGGTCGATGAAAGATAGTTTGACGAGATTTCAGACTTGTAATAACAAAGGTACTTTTCCCTGCAGGGTTTTTAACAACACAGATTTTTTTAATAGCCGTATTTATTTTTGTTACTGCAAACTAAAAATTACTAAAGACCGAATGTTACATACTTTAATAGAGTGTGATTTCACAAGTGTCAGTAGAAGCAATCGCTTGTCGATTGTACTGTTTCTATGTTCTAATCTCAATCGCCTCCACGGTGAAAGTAGCAGCTGTGTTCTTGAAAGACAATGGTATCTGATTACTGTGGGTTGGTCATATGGAAGCAGTTTTTCCTCCCCTGGACTGTTTTTTCCCCAAGACAGCTTTTTTTCTGCTTGTCAATTTACAAAGTAACTTTTAAATGATTCTGTAGTTCATGATTGAAATTACATGACAATCAATTTGACTCGTGTAACGCCAATGGCATTCCCTTATTCACCCATTATGTATAATATCCAATTAGTGTTATAGCAGAACTACCTGTACTTAAACAGGAGAGGAAATAAAACTTAATAGAAACTACAACAACTTCTCCAGATAAAAGCCAAGGTATTTTTACCCAAGAGAAATACAGTGAGTAAAGGATATTCAGACAAATGATGAGGCATAATGGCAATTTTAATCACATACGGCAGTGTGATCAATAAACATGAATTTGAACTATTTTGTTGTCAAGTCTGGCTTCTAGATTGATTTACCCTGTACGATCAGCACACATCTAGAACGTGCAAATCCCACAGCAGATATATTGATTGTGTCGATGAAGATTATGTTGCCAGATTGCACAGAAATTCAGGGACTGCTCACAAAAAGACAGATCATACGGAATAGTCGTACAGAGTGACAAATTTGTGTTGCATGGCCCAAACACAGAAATCAAAGCCATGTTCCTTCAACATGGAAGGATGCTGATAGATTTGGTCACTCATCAAACGCGCTCTGGCACCAGCCCTTCACCTGGAGTTGTGAAGGTGAGCCACAGACGTTGCACTTTGTGTAATAATGGTCTAAAATACTCCTCGGCTTGTGTGGGTCCCGGGCTCAAGAAGCCCCAGCTAGGAAGGGCAGCGGGAAATCACAACGCTGTCCATGTACAATCTAGGTTCAGCTATAAAGGTGGCAGTGGGTCTACAATGTTACAGAAACCCCAAAACAGTGTTGTAACACCTCAGTAGCACGTGGGTCATATCTGTGGGAGGGAGAAACAGAGCTAACGGAGCCCTAACCTGTTGGGGACTTCCAGTAACATTGTTCTTTCCAATTTCATAGTCTATTTCTTTGTTTTTGCTTTTTAAATAAAACACAGTTCATATTGAATGCCAGACTAGGCCATAATGGTGAGGGACGTGTTCTAATTATTTCAGTCCATTTGTGGTGTGCAAGCCAACGGGACTGTGCTGAATGAAGACATGACTGTCCCTCCTACATTTGGGCATCTCCGATCCCCGCTACCTTAGGCCAGGGTCCCTGCATTGACCACTTTTTCGGGATGGTTTTGCAGGTTTCGCATGGTGCCCTTTCTGATGGAGCTGAGAGCGGTGATGGACTGGGTTTGGACGGACACCACACTCAGCATCTCCAGCTGGATATGCGTGGAGGACATTTATGCCAATATTTTCATCCTGAAATGCTGGAATGAGTCAGAGAAGGTAAGTGCAGGCTGTGTCCCCTATCGGTTCCCCCCCCCCTTCATGTTGGATGTGTTTGGAAGGGTTTACAATGCAGCCTGGGTAAGCTGATGTTTTTGTAATCCTCATTAAAACATTAGCAGGACAACAATAGTTAAGGATTCAAGATTCAAGAGAGTTTATTGTCATGTGGCCCAGATAGGACAATGAAATTCTTGCTTTGCTTCTGCACAACAGAATATAGTAGGTGTGATTACAGAACAGATCAGTGTGTCCATATACCATTGAATATATATATATACACACACAAATAAATAAACAGATAAAGTGCAATGGGCTATTAATGTTCAGAGTTTTGTTTGAGTTGAGTTTAATAGCTTGATGACTGTGGGGAAGTAGCTATTCCTGAACCTGGATTTGCAGATTTCAGGCTCCTGTACCTTCTACCTGAAGGTAGCGGAGAGATGAGTGTGTGGCCAGGATGGTGTGGGTCCTTGATGATGCTGCCAGCCTTTTTGAGGCAGCGACTGCGATAGATCCCCTCGATGGTAGGGAGGTCAGAGCCGATGATGGACTGGGCAGTGTTTACTACTTTTTGTAGTCTTTTCCGCTCCTGGACACTCAAGTTGCCGAACCAAGCCACGATGCAACTGGTCAGCATGCTCTCTACTGTGCACCTGTAGAAGTTAGAGAGACTCCTCCTTGACAAACCGACTCTCCGTAATCTTCTCAGGAAGTAGAGGCGCTGATGTGCTTTCTTTATAATTGCATCAGTGTTCTCGGACCCGGAGAGATCTTCACAGATGTGCACGCCCAGGAATTTGAAGCTCTTGACCCTTTCCACCATTGACCCGTTGATATAAACGGGACTGTGAGTCCCCACCCTACCCCCTCCAAAGTCCACAATCAGTTCCTTGCTTTTGCTAGTGTTGAGGGCCAGGTTATTGTGCTGGCACCATTTGGTTAGTCGGTTGATCTATCCATCCCACAACAGTGGCATTAAACCAGGGTAGACACAAAAACGCTGGAGTAACTCGGTGGGACAGGCAGCATCTCTGGATGGAAGGAATGGGTAACGTTTTGAGTTGAGACCCTTTTTCAGACTGTCTGAAGAAGGGTCTCGACCCAAAATATCATTCATTTCTACTCACCAGAGATGCTGCCTGTCCCACTGAGTTACTCCAGCATTTTGTGTCTATCTGTGGTTCAAACCAGCATCTGCAGTTTCTTCCAACGCATTAAACCATGACTACAAGAACAAGTTGGATATTCTGCGGCGGGTGACTCACTTTGTGGCATTTCCAAGCAGTTCGACCATCACGCTCGGTCTGTGATGGGCTAACGTCCACATTACTGTCCAGTGTGTTTATACCCCCCATCACTGTGATGTGTACAATCTGCGGTGACAATCCAAGGCTCCTCCATCAATGCCTCCCAAACTCTCAACCTCTGCCACCTGGAAGGACCAGGGCAGCCGCAGGCTCCTCTCTATCTGAACTTGGACAATATTCCTTCACTGTCGCTGGCACTTCATGTAGGAACTCCCTTCACGAGTGGGGCTGCAGTGCTTCAGCAGGAAACTACAGTCGATCCTGTCACCAACACCCAAATCCCCAAAACTGAATACATTTTTTTTTTAAAGTTCAGGATCCCTTTACACAGTAGTTTCCTGTGTTCTAACCTCAGGATGGAAATCCAAGGCATGCTATTTTGACCTTTAAGTCCACACCATATCCACTATCTTCCCAGCTTCTCTCCGCCTTATTCTATTTTAACCAAGTTTCTTTTCAATTCTCGCAGCAGCAATAAAATCAGAATGTAGAAAATCATGAGAGCAAGTTTCTTTAGTATGCGGTGAGTTTAGATTAGCCTGATGTGTGTTTAGAATTAGATTAACCTGTTGAAAGACTTTCAATGCCATTAGTTGTCTGACTCACAATGGTGCTTGTGTCCTGAACCCTCTGCTTCCTCTGTGAAACTGCACATCCCATTCACAGAGGCACTGTGCCTGATGTTAGCCCAAGCTGCCCCATTACAATGGTGGGACACTGGATCTTTAATCAGTCTGAAGAAGGGTCTCAACCTGAAACGTCACCCATTCCTTCTCTCCAGAGATGCTGCCTGCCCCGCTGTGTTACTCCAGCATTTTGTGTCTATCTTTGGTGTAAACCAGCGTCTGCAGTTCCTTCCTACACTGGTGTAAAATAAGATTCAGATGTCCCCTCCCCCCCCCCCCCCCCCCCATCACTGTTGACTGAGTGCATGAGCTTTACATTAACCCCTCCTATCTCCTGCTTCTAGTATTCCCGTGCTGGATTACAGGCACAGTGGCATAAGATGCAGGCAGTGGTGGGCTGGGCCTAAAAATATTGGTTGCCAGGAGACATGGAGGGCCCACTTCATCAGGGGCCCACTTGCCATCGGGCAAGCTGACACCCTAGCCAGTCCGCCACTGGATGCAGGCCAGTGTGTCAGTTGGGTGACAAGGGGACAGAGCGCTTCAGTTATACAGAGACCTTGGGTAAACTGGGCTTACGTTCAAGATTTCAAGGTCAGGTTATTGTCACATGTGGCAATTAAGGTACAGTGAAATTCAGATTACCATGCAGCCATACTAAACAAAAGCAACAGGCCACACAACTACATCAAATGTAACATAAACATCCATCACAGCGGATTCCACACATTCCTCACTGTGATGGAAGGGAATAAAATACAATCACCTTCCTCTTTATTCTCCCGCGGTCGGGGCAGTCGAACTATCCACAGCCGGTGGTCGAAGCTCCTGTCGGGGCAAGCGAAACTCCCACATCAGGGCGGTCGAAAGCTCCTGCAGCTTGGAGTTCCCCGATATTGTCCAAGTTCTACCAGTGGCTGCGGGCTCCGCGATGTTAAAGTCTCACAGGCTCCCCGCGATGGAGCTCCTGGTCGATCTCCAGCAGAGGCCGCCAATTCCACGATGTTAGGCCGCAGTGCGGGCGGAGATACGATACGGAAAAAGTTGCATCTCCGTCGAGGTAAGAGATTAGAAAAAAAGGTTTCCCCCAACTCTCCCCTACCCCCCCCCCCCCCCCCCCCCCCCCCCCCCCCCCCCCCCCCCCCACCCCACCACACACAAAACAAGCTAAAGAATACTAAAACACATACATGGAATATGTACAAAACAGATACAAAGAAGGAAAGGACAGACAGACTGTTGGCGAGGCAGCCATTGCTGGCGCCACCTGGTGGATAGTTCACTGGAGCAACGGTGACTGAGGGGTGATTTGATAGAGGTATGTGAAATGATGAGAGGCGCAGATAGTCACAACCTTTTCCCACGCTAGGGAAATCAAAAACACAAGGGTTATGGTTTAGAGTGGGAGGAAGGAGTTTTAAAGGGGAGCTGCCTGCTAACTATGCCCGTGTTCCCCTCAGAGGTACCCTCAGGCAGTCGGCCAGAAGAAGAACATGTTGGTGAAGTACGGGATGGGGGGTCTCATCATCACTTTGCTGATCTGCATCGTGTGGTTCCCGCTGCTCTTCATGTCCCTGGTTAAATCAGTGGGTGGAGTGACCAGCCAACCCCTGGATGTCTCCATCAAGATCAGCATCGGCGGATACGAGGTGAGCGCTGACCGAGCAAAAATCACTTTGGCCGTCACTGAGGGAGAAGAGAACACATTCACAGCGAACCTTTCTCAGCTGCACAACACACCAATTCAATGAAACAACGAGATAAGTGTTACAGGTTAGAAGCACGGCAACCAGTGTGGCACAGCGTTCTGAAGCCAAATGGGAGTTAGAGGATCCCTTTTGTGGTTTAGTTTAGTGGTCAAGCTTGAAGGAGATCAACATGCAGCAACAGGCTAATAACACGATGTTTCCTGCGCCACGCTGTATGTTCACCAGATCACAGCCAGGCTCGAATGATAAAGAAATTTAACACATTTACTTTCTGACAATTGGTGTTCAACTTTCAGCAGATAGAGGGCGTTATTTAACACTTAAAATAAGGCAACACCTCTGGACAAGTGTCAGAAAAAAACATTGAGCATAAAATAACAATGCTTTTCTTTGACTTTAAAATATATTCTCAGCTTTCCTTTCAAATCTCTCCACATTCCAGTCATGAGGTCTTATGGAGTAGGAGTAGAATTTGGCCATTTGGCCCATCAAGTCTACTCAACCATTCAATCTTGACTGATCTATCTCTCCCTCCTAACCCCATTCCCCCTTTATCCCCACAGCCCCTGGTGATGTGCAGCCTGTGACATCTCCATGTGGTTTGCAGTCATAGTCTGTTTGAGAGCACTGGGGTACGGGGAGGATCATGACTAATTGTGGGTGGGGGTGGGGGTTGGTGGAAGTTGTTGTCACAAGATGGTGGTTGTAAAACGATGTTTTCTTGTCGCAGCCTCTGTTCACGATGAGCGCGCAGCACCAGAACCTCGAGCCGTTCTCCACCGCTGCCTATAACCATCTGACCAGTCAATACAGCCTGTACCCGGTGAGTGCCACGCTGGGGGCCTGGACCCCATTGGGAACGGTACAGCGCGGAGAAGGTGCTTGGACAATTAACAGGGTGGAGGAGTAACCTCTGGAGGCAGCAGTGCGGGGAGTAGACAGCATCCTTTCACCATCCTTTGTTCCAGGCACTGTTATTGTATCCCATCTTCTAGTAAGAGCTGAGGCTGATAAACTAGAACGTACAGACCATCCCATCTAGGAATAGGGTGATTTCACTAAAGGTCACTGCAGCGTAGATCCGCACCCACGTGACCAAAATTCTCAAGTGGAGGACACTCGAGGGTTCATCAAAAGTAAGGCATTATTAACTTACTTTTGACGAAATTCAGCGAGCAAACGCGATAATTCCCGATATTTTGGACCTTTAAATATCCACGGCAAATGTCGGCTGTTCACTAGCCGTTTTGGCACTTCAGTTCCCTCTCTGAATGATAAACTAGAACGGTAGCTGACTCACGGTCACCCCGACTGGCTAATTGCAAACCTCGCCGTTTTCTATGAATGGGGGGAAGATGTTTTTTCCCAGAAACATGTACCGCCCTCGAGTGTCCTCCACTTGAGAATTTTGGTCACGTGGGTGCGGATCTACGCTCCAGTGACCTTTAGTGAAATCACCCTATGGTGAATGGGGAAGATGTTAGAAAATGCCAAACATAGTGTGCCGACTTCTAATGCAAATAACAAGGTTGTTGCAGAAAATCCTTTGTTGAAGGCAGGCAACAATCGATTAATAACATTAGCTCACACAACTGTTAGACGTCTCCAATAGGTTCCAGAACTAATTGCAGATCCTCTATGATCAGATTTTACTTATTCAGGCAACATTTTGTCATATATCTTTAATTGTACAATCATCATTTATGTGCTGTTATTACCCATCTATTCACAACATTTTCTAGTCTAAATCCTTAGGATTCCCCACCTTCATTGCCTGACTCTCACCACGCTCTCTTGTTGAGCTTCCCATCAAACCTTTCCACTGCTGTCCCTTTAAGGGAAGAAGGTCCTGACATCTGGCCTTCCCTCTCCTAGTTTCCAGTGCTCACACCTCGGCTATAAGTGTTTCTCAGCCTCTTGCAGTGCACTGGGTCCACATTGAGTTGGGCCAACATCAGTCCAGGTTCCACACAACTATGTTGAGGGTGTCCTCCAGGAATCCATCTCGGCCTGATCCCAATTCTGCCCAATCTGGAATTCCATTGAGTGCCCCATTCACTCACCAATCTCGTCTGCCAATTATTCCCAAGTTGTTACAATTCCTCACAAAGGGCTTCTTTTTCTCTGTCTCATCTGTGGATACTTCAACTGCACAGCTGCCGGCTTCACCCTGGTGGAGTGAGCAGCTGCCTCCACTCATCCGAACAAAGGGCAGACTCCTCTCCCAAAACTGCTTTCATCGGAGTGCTGCAAGAGCTTCCATTGATGCAACAGAGTACGATCACAGCTGCCTTGCTGGTCACGCACTGCTCCTCACTCCAGGATACCTTGCCCTTTCTGCACCTCTGGCTGTAACATTGCCTGCCCCCCAGTGGTGGCCTCTGGAGATGCATCTTCCATGGCTGCAGAACTTCCTTCACCGGCTGCCCTGCTGATCTGCAAACCTATGCGGCTCTTTCTGTGCCACAGTCCAACGGTCAACTCTGCACATCTCTTGCTTAAGGGCCTGTCCCACTTTCCCGAGCTGCTCACAAGTTCTCCCAAGTTTTCCCCTTGATTCAAACTTGGAGAATGTTCGTAACGGGTCCGTAGATATATCGTAGCGGCTCGTCATGTCAGCATAAAATGTTGCAATTTTTCTTCTCCCGACTGTCTTTTTACTCCTGGACATTTTTTGTCATGCTGGAAAAAACGTCCCGACTTACCTGATGCCCCGAGTACCTACGGCTGACATAACGAGCCGCTACGATATATCTACGACCTCCTATGGACCCGTTACGAACATTCTCCGAGTTTGAATCAAGGGGAAAACTCGGGAGAAGTCGTGAGCAGCTCTGGAAAGTGGGACAGGCCCTTTAATCTTCCCTTCATACCCTGGCAGGTGTAATCAACGTTGCTGTTACCTGTTCCATCTACACCTGCACGGTGTGGATGATCAACCTGTCTGATCTCAACTCAACCCTGGGCTCACCTCACGCTGTTGCCAGGCAGTCTCTGTGGCCCACAGCCACTACGGTCACTGCCTCTGCGGTTTCTCACCTCCTCTTGTAAACACACTCATGTTTGTTGCATTGTTGCTTCATCTGGGCTTCATACTCTTCACCAGAAGGGTCGCCACAAGACGCCATCTTGACTGCTGCTGGTGTGTCACTGCCCATCTCTTCCCTACTGCTCCTACATCTGTGGAGGAAGTCCTCCTCTCCTAACTTGCACTTTCAACCACCTTCTGTGTACATGGACCAAGTACCATTGATTTTGGCCGTAGGAAGTGACCCAGGTTATGTGGTGTCTCTGAGCTCCTCAAGCCCATAGGGCAGTGCTCCCCCACAGCTGAATCTCTTCACCTGCCTCGTACTGCCCATCAGTCCAAGCGACTGAATCAAGTCAATTGCTGGGATCTACATCCTGGGACAGCTAGTTGAAACTACCTAGTCAACCAGTGTGCATCTCGCCCATAACCTCCAGACTCCTTCAACATTTGCCATGATATCCTTGGCAGGCTGCACCCACTTAACCAGCCTGCACGCCTTCCCACCCGTAACATTCACTTGGACAAGTGCTCTACCGCTAAAGGTCAACAAGCCCCTTGGGCTGGTTCCTTCCCGCGCCATGGAGTCGTATCCTGGGCAAAACCCTCCTCATTGTCATCACTATCCTTGTGACGCCTCTCCTCAAGTCTCAGCTGAATTCTTTCATTTACCAGCCCACACTCGACCATCGCACTGTGCCTCATCTAGAACGATCAGCGTACTGTGCCCGACAATGGCGTTACCAGCCGTCTCTTCTCAACTTGTAATGCTCATTTATCTCTGAAGGCACTCGGTTACTAAGTTCTTTCAAAGCCTCTACTGTGGCCTGATTCGGGACCTCATCCATGGCGTTCACTGCTGGTAGGCTAGGCTGACCAATGGCTCATGTTTTCCAGCCCGACCCACAGGGATAGTGTTTCTTTCCTCCATTCATGTACAATGCATTTCTTTGTGTAGAAAGGAACTGCAGATGCTTATTTAAATCGAATATAGACACAGAATGTTGGAGTAACTCAGCGGGACAGGCAGCATCTCTGGAGAGAAGGAATGGGTGACATTTCGGGTCAAGACCCTACTTCAGACTGATGTTACTCCAGGATTTTGTGTCTATATTCCGTGCATTTCTTTGTTCTGTTTCTCTTGGAATTTTGATGACATCCTTTCACCCCAGGAACATTTCCACTGGCTCCATGAACAGGGCAGTGGCTGAAACTCTCGAGCTCCCCACCATATCCTTCACAAACACTGCCCGCGGTCATCACTGCTCAACCTTCCTTCTGTCTTTCCCTGGGGAATGTGAGGACATCCGTTACCCAGGAAGATGTCCACTGACTCCGTGCTCCTGGGTTGATGGGTGAACCTACTCCTGCTGCTCAAGCTCCCCCGATCAGCACCTGTTGTCATCGCTGCTCCATCTAGTGAGAATCACTCTCGCTCTTCTGAAGCAACATCGAACCATCCATGCCAGTGTGGATCCACAGGCTCTTTTGTATTGCAGTTGGTAAAGGAGGTGACATGAATAAGGCTGCAGCAAACACTTTAGTTTTGTTTTGTTTAGTTCAGAGATGCAGTAAACCTTCGGCCCACCGGGTCCGCGCCGTCCAGTGATCCCCGCACATTAACACTATCCTAAACACACTAGGGACAATTTTCACATTCACCAAGCCAATTAACCTACAAGCCTGCACGTCTTTGGAGTGTGGGAGGAAACCGAAGATCTCGGAGAAAACCTACGCAGATCACAGGGAGAACGTACAAACTCCGTACAGACAGGACCCGTAGTCAGGATCGAACCCGGGTCTCCGGCGGTGTAGGGCAGCAAC
Source organism: Leucoraja erinaceus (assembly GCF_028641065.1). Classification (NCBI taxonomy): domain Eukaryota; kingdom Metazoa; phylum Chordata; class Chondrichthyes; order Rajiformes; family Rajidae; genus Leucoraja; species Leucoraja erinaceus. The sequence goes on along the minus strand of NC_073397.1, from coordinate 7,696,960 downwards.
TCTACCGCTGCGCCATCATGACAATACCTGAGTATTGTCTGCATTCACATTGTTTAGTGAAGGCAGACAATACTCAGCTAGCAGCATTGTTCGACACAAATGAGCATCACACACCACACACGTCGGGCATGTTCTTCAAAGTGCACACACCATAACTCACAAGGTCAAGTCAGCTTTTGTGTAGAACAGTCTGTTTAATAAAAAAGAGCCAAATTATTTCTGAGTAGTGATAGTGCCATGTTGATGTGAAACAGATGATCAGGGTAGAGAGGGGCGTTCAAATGGTCTTCAGAAGAGCTACACAGGAAGTTTATGTAGAGAAATCAGACTGGGTTGTTGTGTCAATTAGGAGCCTGTGAGTGCAGACGTTTTTCACACTGGGTGTCTTTTATTACATTGTAACCCAGGGTCGTGTTTGGCCAGTTATTCATTTTGGTTATCATACTCTGCTAATCCTCAAATGTGGGAAATTTGATTATAAAGTTACTGATGATAGGAAAATTGGCTAAGTTGAAGATTAAGATGATCTCAACGCGATGTGAAGCTAACAGAATGATGACAGCTGGTGTTCAGGGCAGTGTGGGTAGAATGAAGGTGGCAGGAGTCAGTTATTGAGCACGTTGTATCACTCTTTCTCGTTTCTCTAGTCTGCTATGCAGTTTTTAGTGAACTACAGGCCAGAAGACGTAATAGTGGCTCACATGAAGAGTGATGCCAACCTGCTGTGGAACATCAGTCCGGCCAGTCTCCGGGCCATGAAGGAGGAAATAATCAACTCGTCACAGGTTCATGTCCACCTGCATTGGACCATCCTGAGGTGAGCAGCAGCTGGTAGCGGTGGGGAAATGTCCACCCACTGGCACCGGCACTGGCACCGGCTGGCACGGGGACTGGCACTGGCTGCTGCCAACTAAACCCAAACAAGCAAAATGAGGGGACGGAGAAGTGAAGAGTCCGGCTCCAGCATTCTCCCATCTTAAATAAGAGCACTGTTGGCCCAAGCCACTGTCACATAGTGTGGCGTTAGCAGCTTTCACAGTGTTGCTAATTTTTGCCAGAGCTGGAGCTGTAGGCAAGACATCCCCTATCCAAGATAGTAACCCGACTTAAACAAGTGCCTGGTATCAACAATGTAAAGTAAATCATTGAGCACAGAAACAAGCCCTTCAGCTCAACTTGTCCATGCTGACCTAGATGACCCATCTAAACTAGTCCAACTTTCCTGAATTTGGTCTGTAACCTTTTAAACATTTCCTATCCATGTCCCCGTCCAAGTATCTTACATGTTGTTATTGTACCTGCTTCAACTACTTCCTCCGGTAGCTCATTCCTTACATCCGTCACCCTCTGAGTGGATTAATCAAGGTCTGACTATGTGGTCCACTTATAACTGGACAATGTAGAGGGAGTTTCACTCTGGACCTCACCCCTACTCTGCCCATCCTGGGGATGTTAAATGGACAGTGTAGAGGGATCTTCTCTCTGTAGCTTCCCCGTACCGTACCAGCCCTGTGAATATTTGTTGGGACAGGGCAGAGGATCTATCGCTCTGTTTCTGTATTTCACCTGCTGGACATTTATGAGGCAGTTGTACTCTGTATCCCATCCACCCAGTGGCAATGGAAGGGGATCTCCTGCATCACATGCGTTTGTAGAAGGCAGGATTTGCGGTTGTTTATTTTGCATCTTGCGTTTCTCTTGTGGGCGCTGGGGTTTTTCATGCGTCTGTTCCGACTGTGGAACTGCTCGCCTGAGGGAGCCTGCCTCACACATCAGTTCCGATTGCCGTTGCTCTGCAGGGTCAGGTGCCTGATACCTGTGCCTTGTGTTCCTGCAGGAATTCTTCTCTCTTGCTGAATCCAGAGACGTTTGGCAAACACACTGTGCTCTGCACAGACAAGAAAGTCAGAATGGAGTTGATTCAGCTGTTGGAGGGAGTCCATAAGAAGGTGTAAGTTGCAAATGTGCTGCTTTCATTGTTAAAACATCTGAACATTGTTCCCATCCCCAACAGAATCATTTCACTGAGACTAATTGTGCGCTAACTTCCCCTCTGTGCTGATTCCATCTAATTCCTTTTCTCACTCCCTCTTACTCTCTGTCTCTCAGTCACGTCCACAACCCATCTCCCCTTCACTCACTCCCCATCTCTTGCCCCGTCTTCCTTCATCACTCTTGCCTCATTTCTTGTCTCTGTCTAAACTAGTGTATTGCATCCTGGAACTGCTTGGGCTTTGGTGCAGGGAAACAGGAAATAGAGAGGGTATTCTGGATCCATGAAGAAATGGTCATCAGGGGGAACAGAGAGGTTTCGAAAGTGGAGAGTTGGGCGTACAAGTAATTAGAAAATCTAACTGGATGTTATCATTAAAATGCACAAAGTGTTGGAGTAAGTCAGCAGGTCAAGCAGCATCTCTGGAGAACATGACTAGGTGATGTTTCAGGTCAGGACCCTGCTTCAGACTGTTGTAGTGGGTGGAGGGAAGATGGATGGGGGGGGGGGGGGGGGGGGGGGGGGGGGGGGGGGGGGGGGGGGGGGGGGGGGGGGGGGGGTAGGACAAACCTGGCAAATAATAGGTGGATACAGGTGAGGGGGGGGGGGGGGTTGATAGCCAGATAGTTGGAAAAAGGCCAGAGAGGAAAAGACAGAAGGTGCGAGACAGAAGGATTGTAGAGTTGCGAATTGTGAAGCCCGAGGAAGGAATGTAGCTGGAGGGGGAAGGGGAGAAATAGGAGCGAGGGGGAGGGAAAAACATGTGACCCCACGGGTCATATCTTCCCACCCCTTTCCGTCTTCTGCAGAGACTGTTCTCTCCGCAACTCCTTCCCACCCAAAACTCCGCCTCCCCAGGTACTTTTCCCTGGAACTGCAAATGTAACACAACCCCATACACCCTCCCTTAGATCCATCCAGATACCCCAGCAGGCCTTCCAGGTTCACATGCACCTCCTCTAACCTCATCTACTGAATCCGGTGTTACTCCTGCATATCGGCGAGACTAACCGTAGAATCGGCGACCATTTCACTCGACACTTGCACTCGATCCACCAAGGCCTACTGGTTGCTAACTCCTCTTCCCATTCCAATACTGACCTTTCTATCCTGGGCCTCCTCCAAGGCCACATGCAAACTGGAGGAACAGCACCTCATATTCCGCCTAGAAGGCTTATAACCCAACAGTAATAGCGTTGAATTGTTCTTTTTTTTATGTAACTAGCAAACTCACCACTCCTGCCTCCCCTCCACTCTCCCCTGTGCCCCACCTGGACTCACACCTATTTATTCGCTCCCTCTACACCTGCATTCCTTCCTCTGGCTTCACAATTCATACCTCTTCAATCCTTTTGTCTCGCACCTTCTGTCCTTTCATCTCTGGCCTTTGTCCTCCCATCTACCTGTCAATAAACCATCCTGACCGCATCCACCTTGGTCTTGCCAGGTCTTGTCCTGCCCTTCCTCTCTTCCAGTTTTCTCACCCCCCACCCCCACAATCAGTCCAAAGAACGGTCCTGATTCCAAATATCACCTATCAATGTTTTCCAGAAATGCTGCGTGGCCCATTGAGCTACTCCAGTACTTTCTGTCATTTTTGTAAACCGGCATCTGCAGTTCCTTGTTTCTGAATGTTACCATTTGTTTCTGGAGGACTGAATACTAAAGTAGTTGTAAAAGCAGTACTGGAGTCACCTCATTTAAATGCTTTGGAAGAGCTCAGGAAAGGTTTACTGGACTGACACCTGGAATGGGAACTAGGAGGAAGGGTGGGTGTGTGGGAAGGAACTGCAGATGCTGGTTTACACCGAAGATAGACACAAAATGCTGGAGTAACTCAACGGGAACAAGCAGCATCTCTGGAGAGAAGGAATGGGTAATGTTTCAGGTCAAGACTCTTCTTCACCCTTCAGGAGGAAGGGAGGTGCAGGCAAGGTTTGGATCTGTTGGGTGAGAGGGAGCATGGTCGAAAGAAAGATGCTGAAGGGTTCTGATAAGATGGAGGTTGAAAGGATGTTTCCTCGTGGGAGAATCTAAAATGGGCTCATTATTTTAAAATAAAACAGAGGCGAGGTGAAGTTTCCATTCTCAGAGCCTTTTAAATTCTTCCTCGAAAGCCTTGGAAACCGAGTCCTTGAATATTCAGAATGTAGTGGTAGATAGATTCATGATAAGCAAGGTTACTGTGGGAATGCAGAAAGCACAAACCCAAGGATGAGGAATTGGGGAATGTGACGGAAGGGAAGAGGAGTGTACACTTTCTTGCCCTTGTGTGTCATTATAAAGTGGGAAGATGGGTTGCTGCCTGGTTTGGACATGTAAAGGACAACTGACACTTTCTCACAGAAATACTGGAACTGAGTTATTATCTGTACACTGGAACCAAGAGAGCAAAACATGGATTGGTTAATTAAAAGTGGGCCGATCCTGTGTAGTAGATGCACAGTCTCTTGCCTAGAGTTGGGGGATCGAGAATCAGAGGACACGGGTTTAAGGTGAAGGGGGAAGAATTTTATAGGAATCTGAGGGGTAACTTTTTCACACTAAGGTTGGTGGGTGTAGGAACAAGCTGCCAGAGGAGGTAGTTAAGGCAGGGACTATCACAATGTTTAAGTAGCAATTAGACAGGTACATTGGATAGGACCAGGTTTGGAAGGATATGGGACAAATGCAGGCAAGTGGGACCAGTGTAGATGGGACATGTTGTCCGGTGTTGGCAAGTTGGGCTGAAGGGCCTGTTTCAACGCTGTATGACTCTATGACACTCTCTCTCCATTCCTGCTCATGGAGCTGTTCAACACCATGCCTACCTTTCTTTCAGCCACGACACCCTTTCCAATTCTGACATCTTCGGCTCACTTTTTCACCTTGTTTCCACATCCCCCTCCTCTCCCTCCACACTTTCCCATCAACCTCACCTTCCTATTTTCTCCTCCCACTTGCTCCTTCACCCCCACTGACCATTTCTCCTACCTCTTCCTCTTAGCCATTTAAAAAAAATCCTGGACTTGATCATTTTTTTGTTCATAAGATTGAAGATTGGTACTGACAAGCATTCTCTTTCAAATTAGGGTTATCGAGGGGTTATTCCCAAAATACATTCGAGCGACACACGGGACTGAAGCCAAGCCAGCCTATCGGCTGCGATTAGGTGAGCAAAGTGACAAGGTGGCTAACCTTGCATGGCATTTTCCCCATTAAATCTGCAAGTGCATGTGTTGAACACAGTGCTGGAGTAACTCAGCAGGTCAGGCAGCATTTCTGGAGGACATGGATATGTGATGTTTTGGGAAGGGACCCTCTTGCCCCTCTTTCCTCTTTGCCCTTTCCCCCCTGCTAAACCAGTAAGTTTGCCTAGTAATGTGGTGGATGTGTCTGATTGCTTTGGGTATATGAGGGCTGATGGACTAGGTACTTAAAAGGTGAGCCTGCTCACAATGGCCCACAGTTGTAGTAGTTCCCATGCAGTGTGTTTTAGTTCAGCATGTGTAAATCCGTCTTGTAATTCCCATCCCTGCCAAACTCCAATAATCTGGCACTGGATTGATTTTGGCAGTGTCGGATTTGCCCATTTTCTGGACTGTAGGATGTTTCCCATTAATGCTCTAATTAATAGGAACATTTTTAATACACTTTTCTCATATGAGTACGCAATAACGTAATACATTTTGCAGTGAACCGGGTACGTTTAAAGGGAACACGGGCGAAGGAATCCTGACTGGTTGAGTGTGTGTGGCACGGTGGCGCAGCAGTAGAGTTGCCTTGCAGCGCCAGAGTCCCAGGTTCGATCCTGACCACGGATGCTTGTCACTACGGAGTTTGTACGTTCTCCCCGTGACCTGCGTGGGTTTTCTCCGGGTGCTCAGGTTTCCACCCACACTCCAAAGGCGTACAGGTTTGTAGGTTAATTGGCTTTGGTATTATTGTAAATTGTCTCTAGTGTGTGTGTAGGATAGTGTAAGTGTGTGGGGATCGCTGGTCGGTGCAGACTCGGTGGGCTGAAGAGCCTGTTTCTCTAAATTAAACTAAAGTAAAACAAGCCCGGTCAGTCAGAAAAGAACACGAGACAAACATTACCTGGTGATGTCGAACCATCAGTGTTTCTGAAAGGTCGGATAGAAGATTATCGGACTATTACTGTGTATCCCATTTGGGCCAAAGTTGCTCTCAGTGAACAAGGCCCTGTGTTTACAGCGCTAATCTTATTCAGTGAACATAAAACAATACAGCACAAGAGGCTCTTTAACCCACAATCTCACCATATCTGTGGGTTTCTGATTAGTGGGATTATGGGCCATGTGCAGCAGGGATTGCAGGCTAAAGAGCCTCTTCTTGTGCTGTGTTGTGCTTCAGCGTTAGATTCTGATTGTCTACCCTATCTTTGCCCCTCATAATTTTACATCAGACACCAGGAAATCAATCCAAGTTTGTCCAACCTCTGCAAATTCACCCAGTCTTACTCCCAGAAACTGGCATTTCCAAATGTGCTTGTCTCATTGCCAGTATGTAGTATCACAGCCACTCTTTCACACATTTAGACAAGCAGCTTCAAGTAAATATAACCTTTATAGGTGTCAGTTGCTCTTCAACTGAGTGCCCATCTGTCTGGCTGTTGAGGTTAACCACGCAATGGTTTCCTAGAGTAGAGAACTAGACCGACCTTTAAGTAACAACCACACAGAATATTATTGTACGTATAACCATGATCTTCTGTGTGCTCTGCTTTCAAACAGGTATGCGTGCTTCTAAAAATGACCAGGAGAACCTCGCTTTCTACAGGAACATCTCTTTGCAGTTGGAAGAAGAGCCAGGACAAAACGGCACGTCACGCAAGGGCAAGTGGTGGAACATCAAGGAGTGGAGTCCTGACTGTGCAGGGCAGGGATGCAGCAACATGGAACTCATCATCTTCAACGATAAAGTCAGCCCCACCAGTCTGGGATTCCTGGCTGGATATGGGTAAATGATTTCCATTTGTAGACTTCCAGTTAAGGCTGTAGTAATCCTTAAGTGGAAACCAGATGCCTGACTATTATTGTGCATTTGGGGGAAGAATTACCACCCCTAGCCATGCTTTGGGGGCGACCATTTTGGGAGAGGTTGTGTGGAAATCCAAGTGCTATGTTTGAAGATAAGTATTAAGGTTTTAGTTTAAGTAGGCTGAGCAGAGGAAGATGGTAAGATAAGTTCCTTTTTTTAGTCTTGGTGTAGTTGGGATGGCAGTGTTCTGGTGCTCTTGCAGCATGTGGGAAGTCGGAGAAACCAGGTATCCCTGAGGACTTCACATGTGGGAAGTACATGAGGGAACTGGAGCTGCAACTTGACGACTTCAGTTTAGTCTAGGAGAATGAGAGCGTCACAGATGGGATTATAGTGAGGTGGTCACATCTAAAATGTAGGCGCATGACCATTAGGAAATGAATAGACCGAGTGTACAGGAATCCCATGTAGCCATTCCCCTTAAACAATGCTAACATCTGAGCTGGAGGGGGACAAGTGTCTTGGCAGGTAGGTGCTACTAGGGAGGGTTTAAACCAGATTGGATTTCATAGCTCTGCCAATGTAGATGTGACGCAGTTGAGGCTAGAAGTCAATAGTTGTGACAGGCACGGAGGAGCACAGGAGGGTGCAAGGACACACTTGGATGAAATGACATTGATATCAATGTATGAATCATTGTTGAGAGATGATGCATTGGTAGAGAGGACATATAAAGACAGAAGATGGAAATGCAAGAAACTGCAAACGTAGCTTTAAAAAAAGACACAAAGTGCTGGAGTACCTCAGTGGGTCAGGCAGCATCTCCGGAGAACAATGGATAGGTTACATTTCAGGACAGGACCCTTCAATGTCAGACTCTAATCATGTCTAAACACAGAAGATGCTGCATTCAGCAGGTCATTTGGCATCTGAGGAATGAGAAACAGTATTAATGCTTCTGGTTTAAAAAGATGCGTGTCTGTTCTTAATGATTTTGACCTGAAAGTTAATTATATTTCGCTTTCCGCAGATGTTGCCCAGCCTGCTTAGTTTTTGCAGCATGTTCTGCTTTTATTTCGGGCTTCCTCTATCTGCAGTGTTTCTTTATTTTCATTGGAGATTTGGGAAAACGTATTTTCCCCGCACGAGTGGTGGCTCTGAAACATTCTGCCTGAAAGAGAGGCAAGGGCATCATGTCTGAACGTACCTGGAAACGAGTGGTTACATATGATGCTATAGCCCTAGCTGGAAAAATAAATTAGTCTAAGTCACTCAGTCTTTTGAACCGTGTGGATACTGTGGCTAGATGCATGCCCTCTGCAATGTACATTTTTATAGCTGATGCCAAGCAGAGCTAAAAAAATCTAAACACACACAAGATGACGCGATGCACAGAATTTGTAAAGTATATCGAGCAACCCTGGAAAAATATCATGCTGCGATTGAGAGATGTTGTTTTAAACAGGCTGTTTTCTGAATAAATGAATGTTGTTGGTTGTTACATGCACTGTTTGTTGTAGACCCTCCCCTCCCCTCCAATCTATTGCCTGAACAAAGGTTTTTTAATTATAATACCTGTGTAATCAGCACTTTAACATTTTATTCTGCAAGTAGTGTGTTTCACACCAACTGACAACCCCTTCTCTTTTAGTTACATGCGTTCTCATTACTAACTCAGCATTTTATTTTATTATAAGTTCAAACAAGTTTTTCAAATGCTATCTAATTGCAGTGGTGGTAAATTTAGCGTTAAATGGAAATAATTTAAAAAATCCAAATGCCTCTCAAAGATTGTATATCTAGCCTGATTGCAGATCTTACCCTACAGGACACGGAATCTTTAGTCATGAAAGACAAGAACTTTTTCATTTTAATTAATAACACTGGAAGCCATTCAGCCCATTGGAGCCTCGTCAGTCTCTATACATTCCACGTATTTCCATGTTAATTTACTCTCACATTTTTGATCCTTCAACCACTCGGCATCATCTACAGCAGCCAATTGGTCGTTGAATGTGGGAGGAAATCGAAGTACCTGTAGAAATCCATGTGGTCTTGGAGGGAACATGCACACTCCACATATATCACCTGAGATCAGGATTGAGCCTGGATCTCTGGCATTTCTAGTAGCGTCACCTTAATAAACTAAAAAAAAACACAGGGGCTGAAGGAAACTGATTTAGTTTCAGTTGGGGTTAATTTGAGAATGACACCAAGAATTCTACAATGTACTGACTAATCTTTCTGCCCTCTCTCTCTCTCTCTCTCATTCAGTATTGTTGGCCTGTACATGTCTGTGGTGCTCGTCATTGGGAAGTTTGTCCGTGAGTTCTTCAATGGCATCTCCCGCTCCATTATGTTTGAGGAACTGCCCAACCCTGATCGAATTTTGAAGCTGTGCACTGATATCTTCCTGGTCCGTGAGATGGGGGAGTTAGAACTAGAAGAACAACTCTTTGCCAAACTCATTTTCCTTTACCGATCCCCCGAGACCATGATCAAGTGGACCAGGGAGAAAGAAGAGTGATTACGGATGAACTCAACTGTTTTTACAGACAGAAAAGGACTGATAACTTCAGCATTACACTGGGCAAGCTTTATACCAGCCCTGGGCTCCTTTGTTGCAGTGCCATGAAGGAGAGAAAAGATATGCATGTTTGCTTGCTTCAGAACGCATTCGATTCAATCTATTATTTCACTGAAGGCAACTGTTCTGTAGTGGGCAGGAACTAGCCTTAGTATTATTGGTCAAGCAATATTCACCTCTCAAGCCCCCTTCTGCCTCAGCCATTGTACAGTTTTATAGCCGATGCTATCTTTTGCTTTGAGAATCTAACAACCCTTCAGAAATAAGGGAAGCAGACACTGCTGCAATTGAGTAACAGTTTGGATTCAACTCCAGCAATTCATCGTGCTTAACTCGTTTCAGCATTTCTCTTTCCTCCATCAGTGACTGGACCATTTGCTGCTAAGCACATTATTACTAAACACTGGCACCACATGAGATGTGGTGTGTTGGACCTTAAGTGATGAAAGGGAAACACTTTGGAAAAGCTTGCCTACCTGCCTCACCAGACTGCAGGCTCAATAGCTGACAGCATCGCGAGGAGAAACTTATTTTACGCGTTACAATTGTGGATAATACAATGGCATCGGAGGAAAGGAACCAGCTGGCACATCAGGAAACCTGTAGCAGCCACCATTGCATCAGTGGTAGCAAGAGACACACAACACACTCATACCTCTCTCCTTCTCAGGGGCACTGCCCAATGTTGTTTATTCTGCAGTTAATGAATTTTACAAAACTTTGAACAGATTGTCATTTCAGTGATGGGCCAAAAGAGGGTACATCTGGTTAGCAAAAGACGATGACATTTTCATTAACAGTCAGTCAGTACTTGGGGATACAGGATAAGGGAATGTCTACAGATCAACTTTCATTTCATTAACTGGAGCAGAGATGCAGCTAAATAAATTCTCCCTGTTTCTATGCTGGCAGCACAACTTGCATTTCTAAAAATAAAGCTGGAGACTTTACTTACTTTAAAATGGGTTCTGTGATTTTAGACATTCAGTCCTGTTTGCAAGAGCAAAATGGACAAACAAGAAGCTTGCAATGAATCCTGAATAGGCACAATTGTTTTTCATCTATCCATTTAACGTAGTCTAAAGAAAATATATCACCAGGTGGACAAGGTAGGTTAACTCTCATCTCTTCCCCATGTTGGGTCTGTACTGCGAGTGTTTGAGGAACACTTTGCAGCTTTAAGACAAGTAAATCCTTCAGTCTGTTTACTGATCATTCTACACAAGAACCAGGAGACTGAATGGAGGGTGGGCTTTGTGCTGAAAATTGAACAATGCTCCAAATTAAAGACATTCTATCAGTAGAAATGACACGTATACCATTTAAGAAACAGCTAACAGCAATAAAATTGTGCAAATGGTTTAATCAGATCAGGCATTTCAATTTGCTCACTGTCTTCAATTAAACAATTATAAAAGAATGAAGTCAATGAATTGGTACAGCAATTCTCGGCTTCATTTGAAGTGGATTTGCATTAGAGTAGGGGGTAGAGTAGAGTACCTTACTCTCTTGGCTAGCTCATGGCAGCTTGTTTTAAGTGAATTTCATAACTTTACCAAACCTCACCACAGTGAAGTGGTAGGGAGGAGAAGTTTATGCAAAGTAGAGGCACTATGAACAGACTCTGCCTCAAGTGGAGGTCTTAAATGTTGTTGCCTTTAGATTAAGAAAAATTAGCTGGGCGTCAGTGTGACACCAAGATGAGGTTTGTCCCTCTGGCTAACAGTGCTAGTGAGCTCCCTGATAATGACCAGCCTGCAGACTCCTTAAAAAGAGCAGGACAAGCAGTGGTGCAGGATAACCATTTGCCTGGAAGGATGGACTGCTGCCAATGGATTTGTGTAGATGCATCATTGACATGACCACATAGAGAGCTCTACTTCCCTTACACCAGCCGTCTACGCTTGGACAAGCTGCCGTCACCATCATTTGGCACCAGGTGTGTGTCTGTGCTGGCACCCAGCGGAGACACTAGGTTCAGCATGGCATCTTTGGAGGCACGGCCAAACAGGGCCAGTAGGAAGGCAACACCAAAGCCCGTGGCACGCTCACCCTGCAGAGAGAACAAACAGGTCACTGTTCCACACAGTCCACACTTTAGTTATTGGCTAGCGGCAAGTCTTGGGAGTTAAAAAGTGTGCTGACAATCACAAGCAAAGAAAGATAGGCACAGAGACAGAAAGACAAAGCACAGAGGGCAAAGCAAATGAAAATATGGCAATGCATGCAAAAAAGTTATCAAAGAAATAGGGATGAGTTACAAATGGCTACATAGATATAACTTAGAAACTAAAGTTTGCAAACTAAAGCTCTGCAAAGTTTGATGAGGGGATCAGAAGCACTAAAGGAATGCAAGTTAGTGGAATAAATCATAATTCCAGCAATTATATAAATGATAATGCTGGAAATTCTTTTGATCTTCAACTTGCCCTCAAGGACCATTCACACTCAGCTGAGATGGTAGGTGGTCTCCACTGAGCACCTCTGCATTCAGTGCATTATGTTACTCTGGATTCACCACGAGTTTAGGTTTTACATTATTTGGCCTTGTTGGTGGTTTTCAAACCTGAGACCAAAACTTTTTTCATACTGTTTTCCGCCTCCAGCATAAACTCCACCGTACAACTAAAAATGTCCCCGCAAATTCTTAGACGTTATGGGTTACAAAAGCTGGTCTGTATACTTACTGTGTGTACAGGAGATGCCATGTCCACATGGACCCACACCCCAGGCCAGTCAAATCCAATGTGGGCACCAATAAAAAGACCTGCGCAGGAACTTTGAGCATTGTCACGATCCTGACAGAGAGAAAGAAAAAAAGTTGGAATCAAATCTCAAGACAAATGCTCCTCCCATTTTCCATCTTGGCTATTGCCATACAGACAGACACTCTGGCATGGTTCAAAGGAACTGCTCCATTCTCAGTGTAATGTCTCATCTGAAGGATGATAGCCAAGGTCCCAATGCCCTCTCAGAAGCACACAAGATTGGACTGAATCTTGCTGAAGTTCTGCACAGTACACATCTCTCAGCACAGTCTCTGGTACCATATTGCCACGTTTGGGAGCTTGTGGCAAACAAATTGGCTGCTGTATTTTCGACATAATTATACTGATGTGTCAGGATCCTCGCGGGGGCAAAGAAACGATTTGTTTAAAACCCAGCAGGGAGTCAGATTAAGGTTTCGTCCCCACCTCTCCAATGCCAATGGGGAATGAACAACACATAATTTCCCAGCCGCTCACCCCACACTTACAGCAACAGAGTTCTTCATATCAGCCACGGCAGAGGTGAACTCACTGAAGTGGAGCTCGGGGCAGTACACGAGAGGGTGGGCGAGGTCTCCACTGCTCCGTCCAGCTTTAACACAGGCCATCTCCCACACCTCAGTGTTGCACAGCACAGCAGCATGGTGTTTCCCAGTACAGATACCCTGCAGAGAAAGCAGAAATTATAATTACACTATTCTATCTTTCTCCGATAAATTAGGTACACTGACCCTGCTGCTATCAAAAGGCACTGTCTATCATCATCATCGTTGGCCCCAAATACTGGTGATGTGTACATACGTGTGTGCTCACAGTTTGAGAGAATATACAGGTCAGCCAGTACAGGACTGGGTGATATAGGGATCAATAATGTGTGGAAGTTCTAGGTCAGACTGCTACATGCAAGTGAAGTGTGAGTGTATGAAGCTGCTAGGTATAATGCAGAGCAGATTCAACCTGTGGTCTGCCCTCAAATTCAGGTTTAGTGTTGAGACCTGTCAACTGTGTGCTGTTTATCTGGGCCTGGATATGACCCAAAACACAGCTACTGAAGCCTGTTAATGGGGGGACAAGTCCAGGCTCAGCAGTCAGACAATCCATCAACAGCAGACAAGCAAAGAACAGCATCAGCTCCAGGTGCTGGAGGAGATTTTTAAAGAGTGGCCAACCGGAACTGTTGCAAATACCATTGTTCTCAGTATGAATGGGGGCAGAGAGCAAAGTAGGAATGTTGGAAGAGTGTTGATAAGAGGCTCTGTAGGTAGTAGCTTTGTAACTCCTATATAACCACTGACAACTGAAAAAAGTCACTGAGATCTACAGGTTAAATTATGTACCCCCTCTCAGCCTCTCTCCACATCATATGTTAACCTACTCATTCCTGGGATCATTCTCATAAACCTCCTCTCGACCCTCTCCAATGCCAGCTCATCCTTCCTCAGATATGGGGCTCATAACTGCTCACAATACTCCAAAAGCGATCTGACCAGTGCCTTATAAAGCCTCAGCATTTACATCCCTGTTTTTATTGCAGCCCTCTTGAAATAAATGTTAGCATTCCTGACTACCAATTCAACTTACAAATTAACTTTTTGGGAATACTGCAGCAGCACACCCAAGTCCCTTTGCACCTCCAATTTCCGAATTTTCTAACCATTTATAAAATAGTCTACACCATTATTCCTACTACCAAAATGCATGACTCCACACATTGCTACGCTGTATCCCATCTGCCACTTATCAGCTCACTCTCCCAACCTGTCCAAGTCCTTCTGCAATCACCTATTAATGTATCATCTGAAAACGTCCAGAAAGCCTTCCATTCCCTCATCCAATTCGTTTATACACACTGAAGAGCAATGGCTCCAGAACCGACCTCTGCAGAACACCACTAGTCACTGGCAGTCAACCAGAAAAAGATTCTAAGGGGAGTAAGAGGTGACCGTGGCTGACAAGGGAAGTCAAGGACAGTATAAAATAAAAGAGAAGAGGTATAACATAGCAAAGATGAGCGGGAAGATAGAGGATTTGGAAACTTTTAACGATCAACAGAAGGTAACTAAAAAGGCAATATGGGGAGAAAAGTACAAAGCTAAGCTAGCCAAGATTATAAAGGCGGATAGTAAATCCTTCTTTAGGTATGTGAAGAGGAAAACAATAATTCAGACAAATGTGGGTCGCTTGAAGACAGAAACAGGTGAATTTATTATGGGGACAAGGAAATGGCAGACAAGTTGAACAGGTACTTTGGTTCTGGCTTCACTAAGGAAGACACCAACAATCTCCCAGATGTACCAGGGAACAGAGGGGGATGGAAGAACTGAAGGAAATTCACATTAGTCAGGAAATGGTGTTGGGTAGACAGATGGGACTGAAGGCTGATACATCTCTGCCTTCTGCCACCCAGCCAACCTGCTAACCATGCTAGTATCTTCCCTCTGATACAATGGGCTCTCATCTTCTTTAGTAGCCTCACGTACAGCACCTTATCAAAGGCCTTCTGAAAATCCAGGTAAACCACATTCACGGATTCTTCGTCTATGCTGCTATTTACTTCCACAAAGAAATCCAACAGGTTCGTCTGGCAAGATCCTTTCACAGAACCGTGTTGATTTTGGCCTGTTTTATCATGTGCTTCAGAGTACTTTATCAAGTACTCCGAATCCGCAACCTATCTAATAGACTCAATTCTTACCAACCACTGAAGTCAGGCTAACCAGCCTATAGTTTCCACTCTTCTGCCTCGCTTCCTTCTTGACCAGTGGAGTAATATTTGCAATTTTCCAATCATCTGGAACCACCCCTGACTCCAGTGATTCTTGAAAGATGCCTCCATAATCTCTAACGCGACCTCTTTCAGAACCCTGGAGTGCAGTCCATCTGGTCCAGGTGACTGATCCACCTTCAAACCTTTCAGTTTCCCAAGCACCTTCTCTTTGGTGATAGTCACTCCACTAACTTCCACGGGGAAAAGTAAAGTTTTCACATGGGTGAATGTAACTTTCAGAGTTGCCAGAGGAGATAGTTAAGGCAGGTACTATAACAATATTTAAAATACATTTGGACAGGTACATGGATGGGAAAGGTTTAGAAGGCTGTGGGAGGATGGGAGTAGATGGTGCATCTTGGACAGCATGGGCAAGTTGGGCCTGTTTCCCTGCAATATGACCCTAGGTTGTTCCAATTAAAGATAGATAAGAATTATCAGCAGCACATATCAAGAAATGTGCACGCACCTGTGCTCCTGTTAATGTGGCCATGTCGAGGATGATATCTGCCCCCAGATCTTTAGATGCGTAGGCAACTCCATCCGCCAGTACCAAGCGGCCCTCAGCATCAGTATTATTAATTTCAACTGTCCTGGACAAAGAAAATTAATTCATTAACAAAACACACAAGTGACCATTAAATAGTGTTAAAGCAGTATTGGCAAAAAGAGTAGCTCAAAAAAACTATTGACCCAAGTATCCCCCAGAGTGCAGTTTCAATTCCTTCCACGCACTATTAAACAATGGCGAGAGGTTAAATTTGCAGTCTATAATCTCATGAACAGAAGCCATTCCATTTTTTACAATAATGTTCGATTCATTCACAACCAGCGTGCACACATACACACGCCTCACCCTAACCAACTCTGTGTATACCTACCCCACCTCACCCCGACCAATAAGCACTTGCAATGCTGACCAACACACATATGCCTCACCCCCAATATGCACATGCCCCGTTCCACCCAACACGCACACATCATCTCAGCCTAATCAATACGTACACGCCCCACCCCGGCCAACATTCCCGACTCACCCCAAACACTCACACCCCGCCTTGACCAATCTCCACTCAAACCCACATACTGAACCATACAAACACTCCTCTAGCATTAACATAATTACATGTGCATGCATCTATGCCTAACATTGACCCAAGCACACCCACACGTCATCTGTTGTGCTTAAACCCAGGCAGTTCATTCAAAAGCTCTTTGACTGGTGATTTTTCCTATATATTGCCAATAAAAGGTTACTAAGGCCTGTACTCATGGCTGTGCCCACTATATTCAATAAGTATTTTAAGCAGCAAATTGATTTGAATGTAAAATTCTGAATGTGGAGAAACATCTCTTTCAGAACTGCCCACACTAAGTCACCGCGTCCCAGTGCTGCCTCCAGTCCATCAACGCTGCCATGAAACAAATGAAAGAGCAACTTTTCTTACGTTGTCCAATATTGCTGTCTTAACCAAAACCAATTGTAACCATCTTTGCCATTGATCCCTACTTCAGATACAAATCACTACATACCGATTTATCACACGGGGAGCTGTTTGAGAAGCTAGAAATAACTAATTTCATAAAATCTATCAATCAATTACAATGAACTAAGTGCATATATTTATACCACACTGGGTCAGTTTGCAATGAAGGTTTGGCTTATACAGTCTGCCTTACTTTCCAGAGTACATCCGATGTATATCGTCAGGTCTGGTCGCTAGGGGTCCAACTGCATTCTCAGCCAGGCAAAACACAGCATGCAGATTGTCCTTAAAACCCTGTAACAACAAACAGGATATTACTGTCATTGCGCCACGTAATGTAAATGGTGACCGATATGCTGACAGCATTACACATTATCCCCCATGGAAAGCAGCGTGTCATGGCCACATGGTATATGTCTATTATGTTACAACCATTATAAGTAACTTGCTATAACAGAACGCTATTGCCTCCACAAGGAACAATGTTTAAAATACCTGAAACTTAATAAACTCCAAAAGGATGAGATTGACTGGAAAAATTCAATGTCAAATAAAGTGGACAGCACGAAAAAATGGTGTAACATTTTTTTGACAAGTAGGGAATTATTCCAATTGTTTAATATTACGATTAGTCACCTCCAATACAAGATAGTTTACATTAGCACAAAGGTTATGCTATAAATCCTGATATGTGAAATAGATAAGCACAATTATTAATAACTTCTGTCATGTATCATCAGCCTTATACTCTCTCTGACCACAATTGATGAACACACAAATGCAAACTTTCAACAAATCAAATTAATTCAAATATATCCCAAGAAAGACATTTTAAGGAATGAAATGGAATGCCAAAAAAATTAAGGGACAATGTCTGACAAAGTTCTGTCTATTAGTTATAATGAGAAAGATTGAAGGATTCAAATGGAATTTGGAGTTTGGGTAAAATAAATGGATAGAGGTTACAAAACCATGCACTTCTGTTCTAGGTTTTACTGTAGAGTGAGGAATAGTAGTGAATGGGGATCCGTCGGGTGTGGTGCAGAGAACACCATTTCTCATTGGCATATACCAAAACAGAATTTGAGATGATAACAGTGTGTATCAACACAATGGGGGGGGCTAAACATGGCCAACTTTTAGATTGCACACGTTAAGGGCCTGTCTCACTTTCACGATTTTTTCAACGACTTGCCAGCGCCCATCATAGTCGCAGCAGATCTCCGTAAAAATTTTCAACATGTTGAAAATCCAGCAGCGGCCAGAAAAAGGTACGACTGTTTGGGCGACTACTCACGACCATACAGGCGTCATGTGTCGACATGTCGCAGGGTGATGCCTTTATTTCCCTGGATTTTCAACATGTTTCAACAAAATTTTCAGAGACCTGCTGCGACGTATGACGGGTGCCGGCAAGTCGCCGAAAAAATTGCGTAAGTGGCCCTTTGTGGACATTTTGGAATCTTGTCAAATTTTACATCTTGCAGAAATTGAACTTTGAGTTCCACGTACACACCGATATTACAAGGGAGGCATGCAAGTGCAGAGGAAAGCTCATTTTTAGTATCAGAAAACTAATTAATGATAAGACTAGAAAAACAAGACTCTGATCAAGAAGTTTTGCTCGACAAGGTGTGGTTAACCTTTATTAACAACTTACTTGGTGGAGTGGTGAAGGCGACAGTCCAGGAATAAATTAAAATCAATGCACTGCTGTATTCTGGATGAATGAAATGATGTAAACAGAATGACGATTGGCATACGACTTACAAGGGAGTAACGGTGTGTGAGGAGTAACAGGAAAGTGGTGTTGTGACAAAAACTGGGTTTGCCATGACTTTATTCAATGGCAGAGAAAACTCGAGAGATCAATTAGACTACAACTGCTTCGGTTTCATACATAATTACAACCACTTCTGAAAAGACCGTGTGATTAGTTCTGAACAGAATACTTCTTCACAGAGATACAACACAAGGTCTGTTTAACTCAGCGTTATGATGATTGGTGCTTACGCATAGTTTACAGTTAACAAAACATGTTGCTATTATTGTTAATTGCTGTTTTTTCCCACCTTGACCTGATGTTTACTGAGCCAATGGATTTTCTGCATCATTGAACTTGATAGCAAAACAGGCATACGCATTCAGCTCATCTCAATTATATTCAGTGTGAGTGGCCAACACTTGGTGATAAAATGATGATAAATTATCCCAGCTCGTAACTGTAAAGGTCTCATTACATTAATGTATTCTGAGAGCAAGGCAGCTGAAATCTTGACATGCGTAAAATCATTAAATGTAGGGACACTGCTGTTATAGACACAGACCATTTTTGGAATAAAAGCACTTAATGCTGAATACTTTTAATATGTAACTGGACTAAGTAGCACCCATTGGGTCCCATGCTCACATGGAAGGGCTGGTCCCCCAACACAATATTCCACCTCTCCACCAATTCCAATATTCCACCACTCACGCATAGCCCCCAACTGTGCAGGCGTGGCTGACGGGTTCCCGTTGTGACACCCTGATCCCCCTCCACCCTCCCCCACTCCGCCCCTTGCCCCTCGCCCCCCCACTTGCCCCTCCACCCCCCCCCCCCCCCTCCCCCTTATCATCTCTCAGCAGCTCTCTGGCAGCGCAGACATTGCCTCCCATTCGGTTCCCATTGTGCCGTAGAACTGGCAGGTTTACTGCAGCTGACGGGCACGGCAAGTGGAAAAGGGATTTATTAAAGCTTAAAATGTGAATAACTCTTTAAATATAACAACAATTGAAATGTTAAAGAGGAGATTTATTCAGCCCATTCTTTCTTGTTGCGTTCTGCAGCCAGGGGAGGGGGTCGGCTTCAGGCGTGGGCTGTCATGGGCCAGGGGGTAGCTGCAGCCAAGGGAGGGGTTGGCTTCAGGTGGTGCCCAGTGGCGGGCGGGCTTTCTGGAGGGCTAGTAAGGCTGTTGTGAGCCGAATGGATTGGTTTCCAGAGGGCTAGTATGGACATTGTGGGCCGAATGGATTCTTGGGCTAGTCCTGCAGCTGGGGACGGGAGGCTTCAGGTGGGGGCCGGTGGGAGCATTCTGTGGCCGGGGGAGGGGGTTGCTACAGGGGGAGCAAGGGGGGTGCGAGGGGAGGATAATTGGGGTGGGGGGGGGGTGAGGGGGAGGGGGAGGGGGTGTGGGGGGGTGGTGAGCCTTCTGAACTCGCAGTTCACTCACTCACAGCTTGTGGACTCACAGTTCAGTCAGCCACGGCTTGTGAACTCACAGTTCAGTCAGCCACGGCTTGTGGACTCACAGTTCAGTCAGCCACGGCTTGTGGACTCACAGTTCAGTCACTCACGGCTTGTGGACTCACAGTTCAGTCACTCATGGCTTGTGGACTCTACTCTCACTCACAGCTTCTGGGCTGACTGACTCACGCCCGGCCTCCGGGGCTTTATTCTTCTCGCCCCCGGAAGGGGCATTACCTTCATGGTGACTGTCAGGCAAGAAGGCCAATCTGCTGATCTCACGATTTTTTTAAACCTTCATAACTTTTGTAATATTCCACCGATCAGAACAAAAATCGGTGAGCTTGCAGAGGTGAACGGTGAGTAAGGTGGTGAAAAACTCCTAGCGATGTAGGGTATTGTTTTTGCGCAAATTTAAAAACAACGCAGACTGCATGTGGTCAAGATGAGAGTTTTAGTAATTGTAGATTATGAACAAATCAAATTAACAATTCAGGTCAATGATTCAAATAATTTTTGGTTCTGTAACTTCTGTAAGGCATCAGTTACAATGAAGGCAACTCTCTAACGGCCGCTGACAGGAATCAAGCAAAGACATGGCTGGGGATGATGTTCAGACTGCGTAAGACTAACACAGTGTGAATGCATACAAATACATTCTATGGTATTCATTGGGGCCTGTGTCACTTCTCGGAATAATGTTTAATGGAATGGGCTGGATTTTCCCTTCAACATTGCTCTGGTTTTTATCTGTTTTTTTCAAAGTAATTGTGTGGAATAAGCAGGATGGGATAGTCTAAACTTACTCGCACTAGTCTAAGTAAGAGTACCGTGGGTCAAATAATCACAGGAGTCCAGCAAAACTATTATTTTCAACTGTTTGTTGTCTCTGGTGTTAGAATCGGTCTTGCTTTAGATATCAACATTGCTTCACACTGATGGTGCAGTGGAAAACCATCATATTCTACCACAAAACATAAAATATGTGGTGCACATTGTTCCTGTTAATGGGCTGTGATGAGGGACGTTAGCTACAATCATGTCAGATCAGGTCTGTTTTGATCTCCTCACATTAGCAAAAAATTGCAGCCTTGAGGAGCCTCCAGAGGGAATCTGAACAACATTCCTGACCTAGGAATTTTGGCTGAATACAAAGATACAGAAAAAATATAAACAATGGAGCACTCACTTGTTTCACAGCTGCTTTGAAAGCTCCAAGAATAGCTGCTGCTCCTCCACAATCTCTCTTCATTCCTGGCATGGTGGTCTAATAAAGAACGTGCATAATCAGAACATTGCACCTTGTTCTTGCGTCCACATTTCAAACACCAACACTGAATGCTAAGTAGCCACAACACAATAACATCTCAGCTACTTATAGGTTCTGCAGAGCCACTGTCGCCAGTAGGTGGAATTTATGTCTGAAGGGTCTCAACCCGCAACGTCACTCATTCCTTCTCTCCAGAGATGCTGCCTGTCCTGAGTTACTCCAGCATCTTGTGTCTATGGTGGAATTTATGTCGCAGGTAGGAATAGATAAAGTTACAACATGGAAACAGGTCATGTAGCCAATCAGTTCACTTAGTCATTTGCACACAGTACAAAAAAAACCATCAATTTTTAAACCGTTCACCCAGATCTCTCTAATCTTTCTTCCTACATGACCCTACTCTTGAATAATCTTAAATATTGAAGTTAATAAGTACTTCAATATTTAGACCATAAAGACATGAGCAGATTTGGGCCATTCAGCCCATCGAGTCAGCTCTGCCATTCGATCTGCCAGCTGATCTATTCTTCTTTCTCAACCCTGTTCTCCTGCTTTATCCCCATAACGTTTGACAAGAACCTATCAATCTCTGCTTTTAAATTACTTGGCTTCCACAGCCGTCTGGCAATGTGTGTGAGAAATGAAATCAGCAGTGGACTAGCAGATGTGTGCACTAGCAGATGTGTGCACAGCACCAGTACATTCCCAAACATTTTAATTCCCCGCAAAATTCCATGTGGGTGAATAGCAACCCAATTAAAGGCTCGGTTGATAGTAAAAGCTTGACGTGGTACAGCAATGATAACTAGAAGTCCAATAGTCAACCCCCACTGTGTGAGGAGACAGACATCAGAAGAATTAGAGAGTAGGCAACATGAGTTATGCAGGTCCTGTCC
This sequence comes from Leucoraja erinaceus, assembly GCF_028641065.1. Taxonomy (NCBI): domain Eukaryota; kingdom Metazoa; phylum Chordata; class Chondrichthyes; order Rajiformes; family Rajidae; genus Leucoraja; species Leucoraja erinaceus. The sequence goes on along the minus strand of NC_073397.1, from coordinate 7,674,986 downwards.
TTCCTGACGGAACCCACATCTCAGGCTTGAGATTACCATTTCTCCCAGAAGTAAACATAACTGGATTAGGAATGGTACACCACCCAGCAGTGACAGACGTTAACCTCATACCTTGATGAGCAGAAGGTGGCCCCATTACCCATCATTATGAAAGTCCTACCTTTCCTTTAATGCTCAGGCCTCCAGTGTCATACACAATGCCTTTGCCAACCCAGGCAATGGTCTGTGTGGCGCCATCTGGTAAATAACTGAGAACTGCAAGTGCAGGAGGATTTATTGCTGCCTTTCCAACTCCATAAATGCCTAGAAATGACGAAACAAAAATGGATCCACATTAGTTTCTATCTATTGTAAGTGGATGTTATGTGATGCACACTATTTACTGTGTTAATTAGTTACCGTATTTCCCGGCAATGAAGACGCACCCCCATTTTGAGAGGGAGAGAGGGAGAGAGAGAGAGAGAGTGAGAGAGCGAGCCCGAGATGGAGCAGCCATCCTTCCGCCCAGTAGCTACCCGCTAATCATCACCTCCACCGGTTGCGCTTGTGCCGAAGGACACCGTGGCTGGCTGACGCCAGAAGACGCTGAGATGGCGGCCGGTTCCGCTGTACGGTCCCAGCGGCCGCTCGCGGACACCCAAGCTACTTCCCTCCCTGGCCACAATGCAGTGGCTCCGTGCCCGGAACGCCGCTGCAGCCGTGAATGAGTTGCTGGTATGATCCCCGACCCCCTCCTTCTCAACGCTCCTGCCCTCCCCACAACTTTACCCCTGGCGGCCCAGCCAAGTTTACTACTTTGTGCAGCCCAGGCCGTGCTGACCCGGGCCAGACAACACACACAATATGGAAAGGAACTCTCCCCCCAGCGGCGCTGTCCTTTTCACAGCCGCTTCCCACTTCACACAGTTCCAGGGTTGAAAGTGTGGCAGGTTCCGCGGAGCAGTCGCTACGAGAGTGGCATTGCTCGGCCTAACCTTTGGCCTCCAAGACGCAGGTAAATTTTCGGCCCTTATTTTAGAGTAAAGAATAGCGTCTTGGACACCAGGAAATACGATAGTTTAGTTTATTGTCATGTGTACCGAAGTAAGCTTTTTTGTTGCATGCTATCCAGTCAGCGGAAAGACTATACATGATATCAAGCCGTCCACAGTATACAGATACGGGATAAACAGAATAACATTTAGTACAAGATAAAGTCCAGTAAAGTCGATTAAAGGGAGTCCAAGGTTCTCTAACGAGGTAGATAGTAAGTCAGGACCGCTCTCTAGCTGGTTATAGGATGGTTTAATTACCTGATAACAGCTGGGGAGAAACTGTCCCTGAACCTGGAGAACTCGGAACAGTCCTGCTCTTTTCTAGAATCAGCTACACATTATGCAGCATCACATCCTGGAGCCCCCTTCATATCAGCCATGATCACAATAAATGGCAGTGCTGGCTCGAAGGGCCGACTGACCTCCTCCTGCACCTATTTTCTATATCCTGTGCAATAAAGGCTATAAGGTTAAAAAAAAAAAAAAAACCTACCTCCAAATCCTTTTTCCTTCAACTCCTCGCCCCGGATAACAGTGGGAACAATTCCAAGTGCATTCCCAACCAGTTTAATTTCCTGCAAAATGAAATATTTGAGTGAATAAAATCCCAATGAAGGGTTCTGTTGATGGCATGATACATAAATCCATGGCCTGATGTGGAGCAATCATGATGACTGGAAGCCACAATATTCAATCCCCTTTGTGTGAAGATTTAGAGTAGGGGTCGGCAACCGTGTTGTGCATAGGGGCCGGCTCCCATGTCTGTGCGTGGTTGGAGGGCCACATCTATCGCCATAGTTAATAAACTGTGACATATTAATATATTTAAGAGATATTATGTCTACTGAACATGGGAATTAGTTTGAGACACCGGTATTCAAACAACCCTCATGATCAACTTTGCGTTTATTGTCACTGAACCAACGAAATTTGAGTTACTGTATTTCCTGGCGTCGAAGATTTTGAGTTGCTAAATTTTGAAAAAAGGGTGGAGGGACAGGATCAAGGGTTTGGTTCAGAAAAAAGGAAGATGTGAAACTCCTTAAAGGTGGCAATGAGAACCTGGGAGCCTCCATCTTCGCCTGTCCCACAATGCACTGTGCGGTTCAGGTCTGAGAGACGGGGACTTCCTGGCTCAGGGAGATCACATAATGGGGAGGGGGGGGGGGAAGAGAGAGAGAGAGCGCACCCCGGGACAGAGCAGCCAGCCTTCCGCCCAGTAGCTGCCCTCCAACCACCACCTCCACCAATTGCACCTGTGTCGAAGGACACCGTGGCTGGCTGGCGGGCCAGCAGAAGGCGCTGAGGTGGCGGCCGGTTCCACTCTATGGGTCCCGGCAGCTGCTCACAGCCACCGAGCTAGTGAGTGAGCACAGGTGGATGCCTACATGACACAGCAGCTGAGCACAGCAGGGAGATTGCAGCAAAGTGGGGGAATCTCAGATACTGGATGGCACATTGGGATAGTAAAGATGGAAAACTACGTAAACAGCAGGAAAGTATGGCAAATGAAACTGTGGAAGGGTTCAGTAAGTAAAGACTATTTAGAGACGGTGCAGTGGGTCAGCACAGCTTGGAGGCAGAAGGTACATTGCATCACATACAAGTGCCATGGATGAGCATAACTAATATAGTGAGTGTGAGCACAGCTGGAATCGTGATGGTATAGTGGATGTGCACAGGTGGGGAACGCAACAGTAACTCCATTTCAGGAACTAAAATGAATGCTTTCCTCTACAGTATGGATTGTATGGGGACAGGAAGGTACCAGTCAGATCCTCAAGTCCATTCTGCAAATTTAACAGATCAGGACTGGTTGGTTCCTTGACGCCTCTAATCTGCATTGCTCCTGTCCAAGGATCAACATGGATTCCAGCCCTGAATCTTCATCTGCAGCTGGATAACCATTCAATTGGAATTGACCCTTGGGAACTCACCTCAATAAAAATATCAGTGTTCATTTCGTTACAGGGCGTGTCCACAATTCGGGCTGACAGTCGGATTCCATCTGCAGCACTCTCTAGACACTGTACAAAAGGAAAACGTGCATTAGTCTTCAACTTCACTTATTAAAGCTACATATCGCAGTCCAGCTCTCTGCACTTGCCACTTACATCCTTCCCAACAAACATCCAGGATTACTTCAAAACTGTAGACGGAACAAGATTCATACAGCCAATAGTTGCAAGTGTGTTAGGGAGCCAATCTTCATAGAATCCTAGTACCAGGGGCTTGTCCTGTTAACGACTACCAAGGCAGCATTATTGCAACTACTGATCACACCAAGGCGACTGGTCAGGCCAAATTACAGTTTCCAATGTGATAATTTCTAAATAACTAGAAATCACACATGATTTGCTGGTCTCCATTTTCCCACAGCGGGAGTGCATTACCAATGGAAACATTATCAATGCCACTTAACTGTCAGCATCTTGGAGGTTGAAACAAGCAATAGACCAACTATTAAGTCTGAACCTATTATTGTGCGGTTCTGTAGCAAAGGTATGTATTGTGGAGTCAAGATCTCCTTGTAAGCCAGAAATGACTGGCAGTCAATGTTAAACTTTAACAGTAGTTAAAGGCATGAGGAAGAAAATAATACCGGATAATGAGGGTATTTAGGACTTCATTATAGGAGTATCAGAGTACTCTTTGGATGAAGAGGTTTGATTTTCAGATTGTGATTTTTATACCGAACGGTAAAAGTTGCTATAACACCAACATATTCATGAGATCAAGTTCAACAGGGGAGTGTTCAGATTGGTTACCTCAAGTGCTGTTGCATCAATTGGGCCATTGTTCTGTCCAACAAGCAGGAACTCCACAGTAACTACACGTTTATCTGTGCGTCTGGAGGCACCGGATCGGCGGGAAAAGAGCGGAAATGCCCTTGAAATCGCACAGCCAGAAGCAAAAACATCGGCATACTCGCAAACCATCTGAAAGGATGGGACAGACTAGGTTACAAAAGTACACCGCCACAACGTCACGCCTTGTTATACCTAGTTTGTGTTTATTTCAATCTCTCCCAATAGCAGATATCACATAAGCAGCAGCCAACCTCTGGAAAACCATCCCTTCCCTAGATGCTGATTTGTGCTCCAGCAGTGAATACCAGTCAACTCGGGATCCTGACCCGAAACATTGTCAGTCCATTTCCTTCCACAGATTCTACTTGACTTGCTGACTTCCTCCAGCACTTTTGTTTTTTTCTTCGACTCTGCTTTTCCCTGGACAGGATTGCAGGAAAGTCTTGGGAAAAGTCCATGTTTTGTCAGGATTGTTGATCTACTAATAATGTGAGAGACATTAAATCCTTCACTTCAATCTCCTTCACCACATCACATCAACGTTAATGGTTATACAGACACAATGGACAAGAGTGGACAGGCAACAGCAAAATGGGATAACCCTGGAGACTTCAGTGCTTCTCGAGTCGGAGCCCGGACCTCGCGGGCCACAACCTCACTGATCAGCGGTGGAGCCTTGCGGGTCGACAGGGCCCTCGCTCGGCCCGGAGCCATGCACTTCGGGCCTGGGTCGGCACCACGGAGGCATCCCGAGTGGACCCGGTAGCGTAAGTGGTGAGGTTGCTGCGACGGCCGATGATGGTGCCGACGGACGGACGAGGACGGACACGTGGAAGCGAGGACCCAGCTGCTGAGGGTAGGAACAAAGGAGGACCTGGCGTGGGGGAGACCGCTGTGCGGGAGGGAGAAGAGCAACGGGGACCCGGCATGGGGGGACCACCTTGAGAGGAATAGATCAGGTAGATGTCAATTTCTTGCCCAGAGTATGTGAATCGAAGACCAGAGGACATAGGTTTAAGGTGAAGGGGAAAAGATTTAATAGGAATCTGAGGGGTAACCTTTTCACACAAAGGGTGGTGGATGTTGGAACAAGCTGCCAGAGAAGGTAGTTGAGGCAGGGACTATCTCAACATTTAAGAAGCAGTTAGACGGGTACATGGATAGGACAGGTCTGGAGGGATATGGACCAAATGCTGGTAAGTGGGACTAGTGTAGCTTGGACATGTTGACCAGTGTGGGCAAGTTGGGCCGAAGAGTTTCCACACTGTATCACTATAATAATAATAATAAATTTTATTTTTGGGCGCCTTTCAAAAGTCTCAAGGACACCTTACAGAGATTAACAAGAATAATAAAACATATAATCGGAATAAAATAAATAATAAAGACATCACAGAAACACAAATTAAAAACAGAATTCAATCCAAAGACAAAAAAAAATCAAAAACACAATGTGAAGAGAGAGCAGCGGCAGCTAAAGCGTGCTAGCGTCCACTCTCTTCTGACAGCCATCTTGGACACAGACTAACACGTTTACTTAGACATTAAAAAAAAATCATCCCCCCACAATGGTTACCACTGTGGGGGAAGGCACAATGTCCAGTCCCCATCCCCAGTTCACCCAAAGTCAGGCCTATTGAGGCCACCGCAATTGCCTCTACGGAGGCCCGATGTTCCTGGCCGTTCTCACCGGGTGGTGTTGCCCCGGCGTCGATAGTCCTCTCAGCGGCTGGGCCACCTGGAACGGCCGCTTCCTGACTGGGGGCCGCGGCTTCCGAAGTTGACAAGGCCGCGCCGGTTTGGAGCACCCAGGCTCCTGATGTTAGAGTCGGCGCCGCCCGCTCCGCAGATCCGCAGCCCGGAGGTGTTTATCTCGGCGGTCACAGCTCACCGGAGCTCCAGCGCGTCGATCCAGCACGGCGACCCAGGCAAGGCATCGCCCGCTCCGCTCCGCGATAGCGCCCCAGCGCTGTGCCGCCATCGAAGCCGAGGAGCTGGGCGGACCCTGCCAGGAAACGGTGCTCCACGCCCGCTGGTAGGCCACGAGGAAGGGTCGACTATGACTTTATTGTTATAGATAACACCAAAACATATTTGCGGAAATCCCGGGGGGGGCGTGTCCCCTCCATGTTTTCAGAGGTGGGGGACAGTTCCCCCCCCCCACATTACAAGCTTTGTAAGGTATGTCGGGTTTAATAAGTAGTTGTTCGTTTTGAGTCGAGTGGTTCGATTCGAGTCGTTCGTTCATCAATGCATTCCTCTGACTCACAAAAACGATGTGCTAACTGTCTATGTGACTGTCAACTGCTATCGATAGAAATTATAATTGTGTCACATCGTTTTCATGAGTCAGAGGAATGGAGTGTTAAATGCCTCGACGCATCTGAGTTTTAATGCCATCTCCCATTAATTTTATTCAATGGAACGCAAAATACTTGAAGCAAGGTCAGTTCACGAAAACAATGTGTTAACTGTCACTTTTAATTGCTGCATCGATATCCATTCATTATTCCTTATAATATAATTGTGTGAACTGACCTTGCTAATTACTAAAGGAATGGATATCGATAGCAGTCAGATGCAGGCACAATTATCATTTGAACTTTGGAGGCTGATTTACGTAGAGAAGGAATAGGCGAAGTTTTGGGTCGAGACCCTTTGCGAACATCAAAATGTCTGACGGTCCAATGCGGAGAAGGCATCCAGACAATACTTCATCTCAAAAAGAGAGGCAAAGAACACTGCATTCATTTTTCGTGCGGGTACCACTTTCCAAAAGTATATTTTAAATGCTGATCAACTACCTATCTTTGCTCATTTCACTTTATTATATTTTGTATGAATATTATTGCATGGATCAAACTGCAGAAAATCTACCATTATGTGCGAGCAGCCCGTTCTTATTCAGTGATATCATGAAAGAATGTTACTTAATCATATACTTTACCCGGGACTTGCACTTACATCATTACAGATGGGCTAGGGAGGCTTGCGACGTTCATCAGCTCTACAGTTTGCAATTAATGATAGGAAACAAACTTCATTCCAATGTACATTTTAGGGTCAAAGTTCCCTTCGGCGTTTTAAGAGCATTAGATAAACTTGTCATAAAAATAACAGAAATCATATATACTAATTGAAACTTAACTTCTGGCAAATTTTCAATTATTTAACAATTTGAACTTTGTAATGTAACCAGCTTTTAAACACAAACTTTTCAGTTTTAACTTCTAACTGAAATATCAATGTTCTAAAGAAGTCGAGCTACAGCTGACTAAATCTAAAATTGTCGAGAAAGCGCAATTATTATGTTCAGGTCTTCCAATGTATTTTTATTCGCCTCTGTAATAATTTGGGGAAAATAAAAATGTTGATATGACAATTTATACACAGACACAATCGTAAACTAACAATTCACACATATAAATATTGATGTAAATGCGAGAACAGAACTTGTGGGCGGAAAGTTCCAATGGTGAACAAAGTGACACAAAGGAAAGTCTAAGTATGGTTTGACACAAAAGACTTATTTGTGCGCGATGAAGATATCGATAATTCATGTGAAGGTGGGGGCCAGGGACACAGCGGAGGAGCGCTGTCGCGCGTAAGTCTGCCACAGAGAGAGGGGGGGGGGGGGGGGAGAGAAGAAGGGGAGAGAAGGGGGAGAGAAGGGGAGAAGGGGGGAGAAGGGGGGAGAAGGGAGGAGAAGGGAGGAGAAGGGAGGAGAAGGGATGAGAATGGGGGAGAAGGGGGGAGAAGGGGGAGGGGGGAGGGGGGGGAGGGGGGAGAAGGGGGGAGGGGGGGAGAAGGGGGGAAGGGGGGAGAAGGGGGGAGAAGAAATTGTAACGGTCCCCCGAAATTGTGTCCCCCGTCCCCCCTATGTTTTGACAGCGATTTCCGTCTCTGCCAAAAAACGTGGCATGGTGAACAATAAGGAAGGATATTTAAATTTACAACAGGTTCTGGATCACTTGGGAAGGTGGGCCAAGGAATGTCAAACGGAATTTAATTCAGACAAATTTGAGGTGCTGCACTTTGGTATGTCAAACCAGGGCAGGCCTTACACTTCTTTCTTTAAACAAAAAGACCAAGACAATACATAGAACATTACAGCCCAGGAATAGACCCTTCAGCCCATGGTGTTTGTGCCGGACATGATGCCAAGACAAACTCTTAACTATTGGCACATATTCCATATTCCTCCATTCCCTGCATGTGCCTATCCAAAAGCCTTTGAAATGCCACTATAGTATCTGCCATTTTCATGGAGTTATGGACTTGGAGCCCAAGATCCCTCTGTACATCAATGCTGCAGTTTACAGTAGCCAATTAACCTTTGTGATGTGGGAGGAAACCAGAGCACACAGGAGAAATCCATACAGTCACTAGGATAATGTGCAAACACCACACAGACAATACCAGAGGTCAAGATCGAATCAACTCTGGATGCCCAGAGCTATGAGGCGGCAGCAGCACCAACAACCGCACCACCATGCAGGGGGACAACGACAACACTGAGAGAGCCCCAGAGGACTTAAGCAAGAATTGCTTAAGAAAATTCTTCTATCAGCATGCCACCATTATATTCCAGCCTTAATATTATTTCACAATTTTCTCAGGAAGAAATTCAGTCATGGAATCTAGAATTTAATCACCAAGCTAACAGAAAATGCTGGAAATACACAGGAGACAAGGAAGCATCCGTGGAAAAACAGTTCACATTTCAGCAAAAAACAAACTGCTGAAGAAACTCGGGAACCCAGGCAGCATCAGACTGAAGAAGGGTCCCGACACACACATGGACACCATCTGTCTATTTCCCTCCACAGATACTGCCTGCCCTGCTGTCCCTCCACTATTTTATTTTTTACTCAAGCATCTGCAGTTTTGTGCGTCTTCAGTTAACATTCCAGATCCCTCGTCAGAACTGGCAAATAGAGACACAAAAGGTTGTTTTCACCAGCATAGAAGGCAGAAGGATGGATAGAACAAAGTGAATATCTCTGAGTGCGACTGAGTGGTAGGCGGAATGGTCTACGCTTGGTCTCGCCAATGTAAAGAAGGCCACATCTGGAACACTTTGAGTGCAGTAGATGAGGTTAAAGGAGGTGCACGTGAACCTCTGTCTCATCTGGAAGCACTTATTCCCTGGATGGAGGCAAGGGAGGAAGTACAGGGACAAGTGACAGCGGACAAACTGAAGAAGGGTCTCAATCCGAAACGTCACCCATTCCTTCTCTCCAGAGATGCTGCCTGTCCCGCTGAGTTACTCCAGCATTTTGTGTCATATTTTCCATTTAAACCCGCATCTGCAGTTCTTTCCTACGAATGTTATTCTGGGATCAGTACTTACGACAATACAGCGGTTGGATCCTCCAGGCATACAGCTTCGAACCAGGCGGGTAATGAACATTGCTGCCGATGGGCTGTTGTGGCGACTGACTCGAGAGGGCAAGGCCGCCACTGTGGCATAGGAGAGGTACAAGGGGCAATTATCCGTGGGGTTGGGGTTGAGATTACCCAATGCTGTCTTCCAGACCTGTAAATGGAAACAAATTGCATTTATCCGTGTCATTCTCTAAGACCTCCAACAGTATTTTGTGGTCATGAAAGAATACACAGTCCATCCCCAGGTTATGATAGAGTTCCGTTCTGAAGAACAGTTTAGAACCCAAAGAGTTTGGAAACGTGGCCAGTTGGCAATATATTTCAATAAAACTGTATGTCAACTAAAGGCAACCTGCGGTTAAACCAGGATGTTTAACTCAACCATGTACGAAGGAACTGCAAATGCTGCAGAACTCAACCATTCAGCTATTTCTGAAAGATGCAACGATAATGCAGCGAACTATCAACACATGACAGATGACTGTGAAACTGAAAGAAGGGTCTGAAGAAGGGTTTCGGCCCGAAACGTTATCTATTTCCTTCGCTCCATAGATGCTGCTGCACCCGCTGAGTTTCTCCAGCATTTTTGTGTACCCATGACAGATCACTGCAGCCCCACAGCAGCTGGCAAATCCAACCCTCCAGTGTCCTATAAAAACTCAATTGTTTGTACGGGCTGTACATAGGTCGGATGTTCAAGATCTGTATGGTAAAAACAACATGAAAACACAGCAGCTACTTTGCGTGCAACAAAGTCATGCACACTGCAAAGTATACTGAATGAATTGTGTTTTTAGAGAAAGTTGCTTGTCATTTCAATTTACCATGGCCTCCTGCACTGTTACAACAAGGCCTCTACCTCATCTTCCATTAGGCCACACTGCAGCCTTCCAGATTCAATAATAAACTTTCCATGATCACCAGAGAGAACTTTTCTTGAAACAATAATTCCAAGAGGTCATCCATTAGATAGCTTCCAATGGTCAATCAGTACTGCACTGGATTGGCAATGGGTATCTTTTGCCCAGGTCTCTGGAGTGGTAAAAGTAACAGTGACCTTGTGACTCAACAACTAAACCTACATAAAAATCAACAGCAGCAATGTCTCAGAAACCTGCTTAGTTTGGGATCAGTATGAGTTCATAACAAATGACTTAACCCAATCTCTGTGCAGACAATCCAAATAATTTGGGATGGTGGGAGAGGGTTACGGCAGCTGATTACATAAATTGGGGTCATTCTCACTCGAATGCGATGGTTGTTGTTTATAAGATTCTAATCAGAATAGGTAACTTGACAATATGACAATATTAAAAAGAACAAATTGTCAACCTGTGGAAATGGTAGTAATTAGTAATGATTCTTTCCAACAAAGAATAGATAGATTTTTACTGATTTCATATCTTAGAATACGATAAGGCAAGATCTGGTTAAGTTTACCATGTTTGATAGATGACTACAACACTTGCTTCTGAAGAAGGGTCTGGATCTGAAACATTACCTGTCCATGTTCTTCAGGGATGCTACCTGACCTGCTGAGTTGCCCCTGCACTTTGTGTGTTTTTTGTCTATTCACCAGCATCTGCAGTTATGTTTCTACATATTTTCTCCCTAGTGTTATACCTGGGTATATTGTAGATCCACTGAAGGAGACCAATTGTTAATGAATTGTCAGCATTTTCTTCATCAAATGAGTATTAAACAAATCTTTGCATTTCATCATCCATAATCATAAAAAAGTGCTGACAATACATGTTGTGCTGATTGTGTCAAATCTTGCACTTTGTCCAAATGAACTGATAATAATATCATAAACCAAATTACAACATGATCGGTTGAAAAAGGAAGTTCTTCAGACCCAGCGCTATCTTTCAGCTTCCCTTTATAACCCTCCCTTAACAATAGAGTACACAAACAAACTTTGTCTGTTAATGTTTCATGAAAAGAGTGGAATTAGAAAGGCAATGAAGCAGCAAGGAGCAGAGGAGTGTCAGAAAGATCCCCTACTTAGCCTTTCCTTTCAGAAAGGAATTGACAATAATAACAAAAATCTTTGCAAAGAGGGATGCTGCTCCACTTCCACACTCATTATTGGACGATCACAACTAATCCACCAACTGAACAGAACTTTTAAGATCCTAGAATGCAAGCTATCGGGGGGGAGGGGATTTATCAGTCTATTTCTTGAGTGTTAGCATTTAATTCCTCCTTAGCATTATTCAGTATAAATAGGATCATCAGCACCAAAGACTAATGCAAAAAAATTGTTTCTTGCAAAATACCTGCTCAACTCCTCTGCCACTTCCTTGCTCCACCGAACAATTTCCCTTACAATAATGTCCTTGCCAATGATTATTTCTTCACCAGAACCAGGGGGCCACAGTCTTAGAATAAAGGGGGTGCCATTTAAGACTGAGGCGAGAAAAAACTTTTTCACCCAGAGAGTTGTGAATTTGTGGAATTCCCTGCCACAGAGGGCAGTGGAGGCCAAATCACTGGATGGATTTAAGAGAGAGTTAGATAGAGCTCTAGGGGCTAGTGTATATGTGGAGAAAGCAGGCATGGGTTATTGATTGGGGACGATCAGCCATGATCACAATGAATGGCGGTGCTGGCTCGAAGGGCCGAATGGCCTCCTCCTGCACCTATTTTCTATGTTTTTCTATGTTTCTATGAAAGCCGCCAAAAAGATTATTCTGCTTTCATCTCTTGGTGAACCAGTCAGCTTTCCCCATAATCTTTCATTCCCTTATAGATGACAAATTCATTGATCTCAGCCTAATAGAAACACAAGAACACTGCCTTCTGGGCCTGTCCTACTTACGCAATTTTTTTCGGCGACTTGCCGGCACCCATCATAGCCGCAGCAGGTCGCCAAAAAATTTCAACATGTTCCCCCCTCCTACTGCTCACTCATTGCCTCCCTCTCTTGTTTCCAGCTGCCACCATCCTGCATTCAGATCCATTCTTCACCTTCACCTTTCCTATCAGATTCCAGAATCTGCAGCATTGTGTTCTCCACCTATGACCTCCGAGCCTCTATCGTGATCCTTTCCCTACCCAACTATTATCTGCCAATCAACCACTCATCACATTTTTCCACCTACTGGTCTGAAGGGTGCCGACCCGAAACGTCAACTATCCACATCCGCCAGCTGACCAGCTAAATTATTCCAACAATTTGTGTTTTGTTCTAGAAAAGTCTCTACCAGAAATTTCAACTGTCAACTGTCCATTTCCTTCCACCTATGCTGCTTTACCTGCTGAGTTCCCCCAATTGCTTTATTTTGCTTTGTTCTAAACCATAGTTGGGAGTACTGTGCAGTCCCAATTACAAGCAAGAATATTAAAACAATGGTAAGGATAATCCCAGAAGAGAAAGCTGTGCATATCTGAAAGGGTGGAAAGACTAAGTCTCTTTTCTTGAGAAAAGCTAGATGAGGGTGATCTAATCTTGAATAATTTGAAAGGTCTTGATAAGAGAGGATAAAGAGAAAATGTTTTCTCTTGTGGGTAATAGTATAATTAGAAGATGGTCTTAGTAAATTCAATAGCGAACTCTGAAGTGACCATTCTTAGCTGAAGAGAAGTGAAACTGTAGAAGGGGGAGTGGTTGCAACAAATAACACAAATGTACTTAAGGCCAGAGTACCCAGGCGTTCGTGGGAGAGGAAATAGCGAAGATCAACGAGGAGACAGGAGGATACATGGGGGGCCCGGTATGGTGGAGACGCCCCTCAAAATAAGGGAAGGTATCCCACGCCAGGGGAGGGGGGCACGTGAGTGGTACGGGTGAGGGACATATTTATGAAATTTGAGACATGTATATAAACTGCATTGAACAATTTATATAGCCTCCGAAAATGTCGGATGAATTTTTTCGCACGGTTCATGAATTGTATATATTTATTACCTGAATAAAGTCTTTTTTTAAATTTTTAAAAAGGAGACGAGTCTGAGAGCAGCTCCTGAAGGCGGAGGAAGATTTAGGAATAAACGCCAGTACAGGGTGTTTGGACAGAATGGATTGATTCGCCATTTATAGCCCATGTAATATTTATGACATTCTACTTACAAATACATAATAGTTTATGCTTCTAAAACAGCTGAATTCCGAGCTGGGGAGGGGTCTGGGCTGGGGAGGAGGGGCAGCGCTAGGCTCCGGGCGGCGTGAGGTTGGGATCGGCGGGAGACAGGGCCGTGATGCCCGGGGAGACAGGGCCGTGATGCCCGTGGAGACAGGGACAGGGGAGACAGAGACAGGGACAGGGGAGACAGAGACAGGGACGTAGAGACAGCGCCGGTGCCTCCTCGGCCGCCTTCACCCGCCCTCACCCCCTTCAATCTCAGTACGGTCCACTGTCCAGCTGCCCACATTCCCGCCCCGGCCTCTCACCTCCTCCGTCACCTGCGGCAAGAGCTTGCCGCTAATCTCCGACCATTGCAGCTTCTGCAAGTTGGGCAGTTGCCCGACGATGAACACTGGGCGTGCGGGCGGCTGGGCATCATCGCAGCCGCTGCTGAAGCGCAGCTCCACGCCCGCCATCTTGATCGCAAACTCCGCTCCCGCGACCGCGACGCTCTTTGTTCCGGACCGCCCCCAGGTGCCAGACAAGCCCCGCCCCGCCCCTCGTCCTCAAACCACGCCCCTCGTCCACAAACCCCGCCCCTCGTCCACAAACCCCGCCCCTCGTCCACAAACCCCGCCCCTCCTCCCAACCAGTCCCCCCCTCGTCCCAAAACCACGCCCCTCGTCCCGCCCCCCGCCGTCCACAAAACCCGCCCCTCGTCCACAAACCCCCGCCCCTCGTCCACAAACCCCACCCCTCGTCCTCAAACCACGCCCCTCGTCCCTAAACCACGCCCTCGTCCTCATCACCACGCCCCTCGTCCACAAACCACGCCCCTCGTCCTCGCCCGCCCCTCGTCCTCAAACCAGCCCCGCGTCCACAAACCCCGCCCCTCCACAAACCCTCCCAACCAGCCCCGCCCCCTCGTCCTCAAATCCCCTCGTAATCCCGCCCCTCCTCCAACCACCCCGCCCCACTCCCAACCAGTCCCCCCTCGTCCTCAAACCCCGCCCCTACACCAACAAACCCCTCGTCCCCCCCGCCCCCGGAATGTGCAACTTCAGCCGCAGGCCACTCTGATAACCTGATAAAGAATTAGGGTTCAGATAGGCGTACTCTTTCAGCACTGGGAAATTAAAATATTTTAAAATTCAGGCTGTTACGATTTCTCAAGATTCACAGTGCTTAAGGTTTCTAGAAATAAATCTGAGCAAACAAAAACTAAACATCATGAGACTAGCAAACATTTCAAGAACGTTTAAAGATATTCGGCTTTGGTCGTGCATTGTAGCAATGTTACAAAATTTTGAGATTTTAAAAATCAAGTCTGCAATTTATCCCATCAGATAAAGCATAACAATAAGTTTATTTTGACACCAAATTCACTTTCATATCTCAAGTATTAAAAAGGTTATGGCCATTTTCATACTCGGAAATTAGCATCTTGTTCCCTATTGATTTTCAATGGACATTACAAAAAAGCTGTGATCTTGGATAGTCAAAAGCCCATTTCTTAAGGAAAGATCAACATTTTTAAATAGCCTAAGTGTCCAAAGATTATTCACAAATAATTCACAATATAACATGATTTTTATATCTAATTTACATTAATTTATAGGCCAAATGGAAGGAATTTAGTGTTCAATTGCCGTAAATAAATGCCCATTTAAATCGGCTTTCTAGTGGGTTCATGTGAACGTGCTGGTTTAGAATGTTCGCATCGCGCTGGATTAGTGCCCTCAAATGCCGAGAAAAATACTGCGGGATATAAAAAGCCCAAAATGAACTACTCGCTATAGATAACTTGATATACAGGGTTATATATATGCCCCATTTAATGTAAAAATAAGGTACATACCTTTAATTGTTTGCTTTATAAAACCCTGGGGCTGCGAGAGGTTGCGGAATGAGTGAGTAATTTTAAAACTATTATAACTATATTATCGAGGCCTATAAAACTAATAATACCTTT
This sequence comes from Leucoraja erinaceus, assembly GCF_028641065.1. Classification (NCBI taxonomy): domain Eukaryota; kingdom Metazoa; phylum Chordata; class Chondrichthyes; order Rajiformes; family Rajidae; genus Leucoraja; species Leucoraja erinaceus. Next base: position 7,659,712 of record NC_073397.1, on the reverse strand, counting down.
TGCGACCGGGTCTTGCAGCGATTTTTCGTTAATGATTTACTAGGCTGAACATCTGCGATTAGAACAGCCTAGTAAAAATCGCGTTTTAAACCCGCCCCCTCCAAACAGCGCCAAAATCGCGGACATGGCTGTGGGCAGATTCCCAATGACGATTCAGGTAGGTTTTGTAACATACCTATGCATTGGTCTCTTATTTTCTCCTATACAGATCCTCATCTGGATTTCCAACCCTGGGACTGCAACAGGCACGTTGAAGAGGGCGAGCTCGGGAGAGTTTGAGCATTTAAGTAATACCTACTTACAGTAGCTGCTTGAATTCACCTAATATAAATATGTTGAGTTCAAACTGTTTAGATATTGTAAATTAAGGGTTCTGGGCCTAGAATGTTAACTTTATATTTCCACGGTAGCTTCAATTTCACTCAGTTGCTACATACATAGAAGACAAGCTATAGTCAATAAGCAAGTTCGGTATTCCAACTGCGCATGCCCAGGTCATAGGGCACAAGTGAAAAACACTCTCGGCATGGACAGACCTGCGTCACATCCGCAGCTAGGATCGATCCTGGGTCTCCGGCACCGCAATCGTTGCCGAACCACCACTGGACCATTCCCGTCCCCTCCTGAGTGCCCGTCCCCTCGTCTGGAGGCGGTCAGAGACGCGAGTCAGAAGAGAGCGGTGCCCCCAGGCCCACAGCCAGCGCGGAGAAGCAGTGCTAAATCCAGCTCAACTCTGCCTGTCTCGTCGGGTTAACCTAACCGCCCTGCCTGGACTTATGGGAACGACAGCCGAGGATTACAGCCAGTGCAGAGAAGCAGCGCTAACTCCACGGCTCCGGACTGGTGTCCCGTCAGTCCAGGCAGGACTGTAGGTTAACACGGCGAGACAGGCAGAGTTGAGCTGGATTTAGCGCTGCTTCTTCGCGCTGGCTGCGGGCCCCACTGCCGTCTGACTCCTGACGTCTCTGGCCGCCATCCGGAAGGGGACAGGGGGGGGGGGGGGGGGCACTCGGGAGGGGACAGGGATGGTTCAGTGGCGGTTTGGCAGTGATTGGGGCGCCGGAGAGTCGGGTTCGATCCTGGCTGCAGATGAGGCACAGGTCTGTGTACATGCCGCAGAACGGCTGCCGAGTTTTAAAAAAAATCAAAGATGGTCTTTTATCGCTTGTGACCTTTGACAAATCCCATGGTTCCTTGCGTTTTTCAGAATACCAAACTCGCTTCTAGCGGGGAACAAGGATAATTGTTTCCATTTTCCAACCTTTAATTGAAGGAAACCTCTGATCATCTACTACTCGATGTCACACAAATTTGATGACATAGGAGGAATTAAAGGAAGGTGGAGGCGATTACAAAATGAGTGATATTTTCCAGCTATGCGGAAATCTAACAATAGTGCCAGAAGCATTGCACAGATTCAGAGTAGGTTTAAGGATGGAAACTTGTGAGACAGGAAAAATAATTGCAATGGAGGGAAGAGAGAAGCTAAGCCAGGAGAAAGGTTTTTTGTGTACAACTGGAAAGGAGCTCGGCAAATGAAATATTTTCTCTTTGGTTGATCATGGCCAACTGTATGAAATCCACTGACTACTCCAACGGGAAGAAAATGTGAAAAAGTATGTAAAACACTGTCGTATGGTCGGAACCTGCATGCTGAGATTCAAACATGCAGTTCTGGAAAAGATAGAGAATTATAGTTGAATGGTCCTCTCCAGTCATGGCAGCTATTGGAATTAGATCACAAGAATACTTGTCTGTTTAAAATAAATACAAGCGGCTGAAGCTTTTTAAAAATTTATTGGTATACATAAATTACAAAAAAAGCAAAAGTACACACATGTACATGTTTCAGATTGCACAAGTATATTAGACAGAGCACATACTGTGTAACAGCAGGCACCAGCCAATGCATCACCCAGCTTTAACACCACTGATATTAAGTGCCTTCTAGAGATGCTATAAATTAAAAACTTAGCTGTATCATAATCAGAAACTGTTCAGGAGTGTCTTGAGGGTACAAAACCAGCTATCAAGAGATTCCCTTCCCACCCGATGTACACTGCATGTGAAAAGAAATGAGTGACCGGTACAAGACCACACTGTACAAAGTTTAGGATGTGACCTCGTGCTGTTCCCCAATCCCACCAGATTCATCAAGGTGTTATTCATTTTGACCCATCTGATACACAACAATGCAGGAACTTGGGATATGAAATGATTGCTCGTGCTGTCAAGTAAAGCTGGCGTTAAAATAAATGGCTTCAGCATCCGTACTGTAAAATAAAATGTTCCATCGCTCCTCCTGCATAAATAAAATTACAGCACAGAAACGGACATGTGGTGTGTTATCACCTTCACAAACCAAACATGGGGATAGCTTAAATTGTCATTGCACACATGAAACATTAATAATGCCGAGCGGGTTAATTCATACATAAATGCCACCACTCCAGAATCACAATTAACAACACATTTGTAAATTAATTCATAGTTTATAATGTTTTTCAATACATTCTGTTAAGTCCAGTAGTGATTTTAGGACACAACCAAAAGTAAAGTAAAAGATCCACCTTCAGCTCTCTTCTTATTCTCCAGGTGAAAATCAAGAACTACAGATGTTATAGCAACCAGCAGTGCCATAGAGCTGTACCATCATAACAGCATCATTTATATCACTAATATATACCAGTGAACTGGCCTGGAGAATTGAGAGGCGCTGATAAAACCTGTGGCAGTGGGCATCATAGAGAAAGAACTGCAAGGACTGGCGTTTGTGCTTTTCCCTTTATTGAACATTAATAATTTTACATGCCATTCATGGGGTTCACTGGAATAAAAACAGTGATAAGATAGAAATGCCTAATTAATGTGGTTTCATCATAGCTCCTAACAAATCACATCAACTGGCTTTACTAGTACCTGTACGCTTGCATGTTGAAGGTAAGAGGGTCTTCTGTACGTGTCGCATTGTATACTACTTGATTTTCAATATGCTACAAAATCTGCTGCACAGCATAGCTACATCAAGCCATTTATATCTCGAGTAGAAATGCAGCCTAGGTTCCCAGCCATGGTTCCTGGTTATGTGGAGATTGGGGTATTTACCTAATGTAACAGATCCCAACCAAACAGAGTTCTTGTTCGGAAGATAGCACAAAGTACTGGAGTAACTCAGCGGGACAGGCAGCATCTCTGGAGAGAAGGAATGGATGAAGTTTTGGGTCAAGACCCTTGTTCTCCCACAAACATGCAATCAAAGCTAAAACAATGAATGCATCAGGCCCAATCCCTCTGCGCACCACCTTCAATCTCATAGTGTTGTTAGAAAGTTATTTAATCTGGAGGTAAGTCTTAAAAAATATCTGTCCCTCCCCTGCAGTTAATCACGCAAAACCAGTAAATTGTCAATCGCAGGACAGTAGACATGGTCAATCAAAGGACATTGGCACAGATGTGCATACTTAAACAAGTGTCAAAACACAACAATCTTTGATAACAACTGTTTAAGATTTCCTTTCACTAATCTAAGATGGGTTAAGTGGAGATAATTAAATGCTTCACTTGTGGAGACAGGAGACACTTCACTAGTGAAGTGAATAATTACGTCTTAATTATTAAACTCTCTAAAGTAAACTAAACTAAATTAAGGATGGATGCATCACCTAGATCTCCTGGAAAGTAAAGTCAGTAAGGTGATTGTACCAGGGGTTTTAACAGAGTGCGCAGAAAGCATGGGGAACAGTAAAACCAGAGGCCTTCTATATATATATATAATATATATATATTTCTAAAAGGAAAATCTAGAATCTAAAGCAGTAGTTTAAAAGGAACTTTTTTTCACACAGATAATTGTGACAATATGGTACCTACTACATGGCAAATTGAGGTGAATGATTTGGACGTATTTAATGGGAAAGATGTGATTGAGAAATGTTTTGGAGATAAAAAATCAATGAGAAAAGATTGGAGGATCTCTGAGTGCAACATTAATGTCAGCATGGCCTCTCAGGATCAAATAGCCTTTTTCTATATGAAGTCAAGGCAATTCTGCAAAGCCTCCAGGTACAATCAACACCAACACCAGAGCAATGTGTGTTCATAGGCACACATCAGATTTCCCTATTCAAATATATCATGTTGCTCAATGCTGTACCAACCCAGTCAGAGAACTCCAATGAATGGTATCCAGTGAGATGTTTAAGCCATATTCGTGGGAGCCAACACTTTCTGTATTTTGAAATTTTCACATATAATAATATAAAAACCATGGTCAAAGAAAGCCTTTGGAATCATCAGATCAATTCCCTAAATGTCACTTCTTATGGACGACATACCACCACCACTATTCAATGGATTCCAACTATTTTCAATAGTACAATATTCACATGCAATCTGACTTCAGTGTCCAAATTGTGCCCAATTTTGTCTCAGTGAGCACAAAATTATTCCCAAGATAGGAGTGCTTATGGCAAAAGTGCATATTTCTGAGCCATTCTTGGCTGTACTTGAGAAGGTAATGATGATGGGCCACCTTTTTTTAGCAAAGCTATTGAAGTTCCCAAGATTTTGACTCGGATATGAAGATGGAATTATGATACGTATCCAAATCAGAATTCTGTCTCTTCCTTGAAGGGCAAAATGGGGAAGGCCTTCGCACACCCTTGGGGGAGATGTAGTCACAGCATTTATGTGTCTACAACAGTAACAGTGTCTGTAATTTGCTCAAACTTTCACATAGCAGAAATATGAAAAAATGATCAAAGTTTAGCCTGTGGAATTTGAATCATATCAAAACCTATCACTGTTAACTAAGTTAGGTCCACCACTATTCTCTGGAGCGCAGACTATTTTCAATAGGGAATGACAGAGCAATCTGAAATGAGTGTCCAAAGGGTGCCCAGAGTTGATCAGTGAGACAAGCTTTTTCCCAAGAGAATAGGGCTTATGGCAAAGTGGACATGACTTCAGCCATTAAGGGACAGAACTTTTAGAAGGGTAATGATGAGGGGGAATTTTTTACTCAGAGAGTGGTTCCGGATTTGGACTAGGATATGAAGATGGAAGTGGTGATACGTATCCAATTGGTCTAATTTGAAATAAATTGGATAGGCCTATGGATGACCCTTGGGGGAATGATGTAGTCACAGGTTTTGGTGTGAGTGCAACGGCAGATGGGACTAAGGGGCTCAAAACAAATTTGTCACAAACGGAAAGTAGGGCCGAGATGGCCTGTTCTCCTGCTGTAATTTGAATATATCAAAACTATATGGTAACTAAGTCTCGTGCTTTCCATGTACATTGATATCATGAACTATTAAAGGCAAAAACAAATTTAAAATACAGAACATTAAAATTCTAATGTTCCTGGGTACTGAGGGAGCAGTTTAGAATTAAGCTGGGCTTTGCCCCCCCCCCAATGTTTCTAGGCAACAAATCATTAAGGACAACCAGTAGATTAGACTAATATAAATTTACACAAATTTAAAATCATAATTGAAGCACTAACATCTTCCTTAAGCCATATTGCTGTGGTGTAAAAAATAAAAGGAGAAAGCACACAGTCCTGGGGCAGTGTCCATTGAAAAGAGATACAATTTTAGGTTGATGAACTTTAATGGGACATTTAACTTAAAAAAATAACAAAAAAATAATTTCTCTCTGTGTTAACAGCATGCACCTGCTCAGTTTCTCTAGCTCTTTATTTCAGATTTCCAGCATCTGCAGCATTTTGTTTATGCTGCAGCTTCATTCGCTCACTATCCTGTGCAGGACTTCCACAGCGTTCTTATATACAGCCTGTTTATAACCCGACTTATGTACAGCCTGTACATAACCTGATTTATGTGTAGCCCGTACATACAGACAAGCGTTTGGGAGACTAACCTGGGGAGTACCAGTATGTCGCTGTGCAACAACATACTTGATTATTTTCTATCCTTAACTCACACGGTATATTCTTCTATCCTCAATTCATATGGAATATAAAAAAATACAACAGACTGTTTATCCCCATATGTGATGGACGTGCTAACAGATTTACTCAGTTAGCTTTATATATTTAATGTTGTTATTACGTTGATTTATTTTCTATCAACCACCCATCTAACCTATTCTTAGTAGTTGATTTGCTCCCTGATTCAACACCAACACTCGTAGTGCATTCAATGGCCTAACATCACCTGACTCCCGATAAGTAATTCTTATGATTAAATACATATCCAGAAGCAGAGGATTTCGGTAGTCTTGAATACTTCCACTTCAAATTCTTTCAGAATGCTAGCATTTGTTTACTGCGACCTGATCATGCTTCCAAAGGCCGTTACCAAGTAGTGTAAATTAGACATCCAGCAACCACATTCCTACAATTTTAGATCATTTAGAGACCATAAAACAGGCTTGCTTTTAGTGTGACCAACTGCACAACCTGAATCGATGCACATTGTATCAAAGATGTCCTTTCCTCAGAAAACAATTGCCACAAAAGTTTTACAACAAGATAGAGGAGGTACAATAAGCTCACATTGTTATGTGGAAACAGGATGAATATGTCTGGGTAAGACAAAATAATAAAACTATCATAGGAACGTGCTGTGTTAGGGGCTTACAAACAGGGACAATGTCATATAATATTTCTAAAGCAGAACAAGAACCCCTCTCCATTTTGTGAGACAGAAAACAAAGTGTATCACATTTCATTTATATTATCAGTAACATTTAAGAAAAATCATAAATTACTTTGCTGTTAATAGTTATTCATAAATATCACTAATGCAATTGCAAAAAAGAATTTTCACTGCACCGTGCAGAACAGTCAGGGTTTTCTGCACAAACATTATCAGTCATTTTACACCCTATGCATTGGTAGTATTAATCCAAGTTCATGATTAAACAAATCTCAATATTCACCTGCCTTAATTAGTACAGGACTGCCTGTCCTACTGCAGCACATGCTTTTATTCACAATGAACATCATGCTCTTCCGACATGAAAGTTCAATGTCCAGAATTAGTCTAAACTTCCTTTTTAAAAGAGCTACAGGGAGAAGGCAGTTGTTCACTATTACGGAGTCTCAGAGTTCAATCACAAGTCCATAACCCCTTGGGTTAAGCTCCATTTTCTGCAGTGATGTGCATCTCGATTATTTTCAATAAATTCCAGATCAAATATCTTCTGTTCTTGCCATGATTTTTCCATTTTGTTCACAGCATTGAGTGTCTTATCCATTCAGTCCTGGTTGTTTCAAACACCCGCTTGCTGCCAAGAGTGCAGGGAACTTCAGAGTCTGAAGCTAACCTCGAGCAATGCTGGCTCTTCAACTTGTCTTGCCATCTTTTCTTCGTTGCCTGGGCATTTCCAGAAACGTGGACAAGTTGACACCCGGCACCATTCTGTGCGGTCATACTCTGAAGAACCTGCTGGAACCACGCACCCCTCACACCCTCTTCCTCTTGCCATTCCAATTCATTGATTGCTGTGCAGTCAAACACTCAGGCAACATAGCAAGCAAGATGTACAACAAAGCCAAACAACACATACCTGCTTGAAATACTTTCCCCATTAAGTCCCAAATTATTTTGCTTTACATGATCTACATTTGATGCAGTTTGATTGCAAGCAATTTTCTCTTGGAACGATCTCATTATTCAAAAACAGAATTTAGTTGTAATATATAGAGCAAAGGAAAGGAAAGGAATGCAGAGAAACCAGCCGTGTTGTAGTTTGAGAGTCTCTTGTCCAGACTTGACTTCATGCCATTGAAATTGAGAAGGCTTTTTGTAATCATGAGCCTGGTCTTCATTGTGTTTTCTTTTGGGTACAGGCCACAGGCACATCATCAGCTGAAGGTAGAAACTGGAGAGAAGCAAATCCGAGTGCTGCTCACAACGACACAAGAGAGCACACCTTTCCCTTGTTGTTCCTTACACCACCCCACACTCAATTTACAACACAGCAATCACAATATGTTCCTGATTTTTGATAGAGAAAGAATTCAGAGAGGTCTGACCCTGTTGCCTAGCCTTCCCTTAAAAGACAATATTTCTTCACCAACCCCGTTGAATTTTCCTCACGGTTCCCACCGCAGCAGCAAGGTTCCAGCTGATCACCTTGATTTGACTCCTATTAGCACAATGATGAGAACCACCACTATCACAAAGAGGATCACAATGATCAGCATCTTTCGATTCTTCTTCTGATGTTGCTCGGCCTGTAAAGTTAAATATTATTACACCATATGGTTTAATAAACTTACATGCACAGCATCCTACACTTCAAGTCACATCATTCTATGCATTGTGCTCTACAATAAAACCACACACTCACGTATATACATTGAATGGAGTAAGGATCAGCCTTATGATTTAATGTTAGCAAACCAGGAAGACCATATTTCCTTGAAAGCCACGCGCTCCTGAATTTTAAGGAGTGACCCAAATAGACTTTTGCTTCCACCTTCCAATTAAATCGAGTTAGTGATTAGTTGACAGTCGATTAGGCAGGCAGACCTGGTATATCAAACAGTAGGCAAGGTGTTGATAGGGAAGGAACAATTGAAGATTGCAGAATCTAATGGAACGGATAGGAATAGAGAACATCAGAGGCATGCATTTGGCAGGAACAGATGATCTGAATAGCTGGTGTGCGTGGAGGAAAAACACATGGTTAGGGCCGGGAATGGGAGAGGGGGTGCATGGTAAATCTGACACATCAGGGCTGAGGGATTGGAGAGAAATTAGAAAGTGGCTTGAGGAGGAATGAAACGCACAAGGCTTTGGCAATGTGGATGGATAAGAAGGGTTAATTAATAATAAAATGTCATCATGTTTTAGGGTGTCCAGTCTCCTGAGGTAGTTAAATCAGAATTGGGCAGAAAATTGCAGATAGTCCTTTTCTCCTTTCAATTCCCATAATTTGAGAAAAGTGGTCACGCAATGCAAAATTTCCCGTGGTAATTCATCCTGAGGTACAAGGCCTCATAATATTATTTAAACAACCATTGAGATGTAACCATTGAGAATAATTGGAACCAAGAAGGATTCGAGAAACGTAATATTCCTTTTCTCCATTGAGAATAATTGAGATGGATGTCTGAAGAAGGGTCTCGACCCTAAACGTCAAATATTCCAATTTCTCCAGAGCTGCTGTCTGACCATTTGAATCCAGTCAATAATAATAATAATAATAACTTTATTTATAAAGCGCTTTTAGACAACATGAAGCCACAAATGCTTTAAGAAAAATAGAAATTACAAACTACTAAAACCATTACTCCACAAAACAAAAAATTAAAAGAAATTAAAAGCACTGGAATGTCTCAGCCACAGTGATAAAAGTGAGTTTTTAGAATTTAAAGATGGGCAGTGAAGGGGCCTGTCTGATCTGCAGCAAGGTAGAGTGTAACAAAATCTATCCCCTCTGAGCATCCGCTTAGATTGGTGCTGGATCCCTGACGAAGGCACCGGGCAGGAGCATATAGGCAGCAGCTCAGAGAGGTAAGGCGGGGCGAGGAGATTTAAAAACTAAAATAATTTTGCTCGAAAACTGGGAGCCAGTGAAGGGAGGCCAAAATGGCGTAATGTGTCCCTGCTGGTTCCGTTAGGCGAGCGGCAGCATTTTACCAACTGAGTTTCCACTCTCGTGAGACTCCAGAGTAGAGTGCGTTACAGTAATCGGAGATGAATAAAATTACTAAAATTTGACTGCCGCTCGAAATAATTCTGGCACAAAGGTGAAAGAAGCTGTCATCCTATTTGTTTATCTAATTTACCTAACCGTCCATCATAAAACCCAGGTTTAAAACTGTTGACTTTACGAACAATTTATTCCACGAGTTCTGTGGTGCTAAAATGGCTAGTGATGTTGCTGGTTGTTAGAGCATATGTTATCTGAGTTTCCACTCTGCTCATTACACAGAGCTATATAATTAATGTTTGACAAATAACTCTGGCACAAACTGTCATCCAAAGAGTCTTACCTTCTGGAGTTGCTGCAAACCTTCTTCCGTTTTAATACAAGATTGTTCGACATTGTAATCAATTTGATCCAAGATGGTCCCCTAAAGTGGGCATAAGAGATTGAGATAGCCACCAGATTATTGAAGCTTTTGTTATAACAGTCAAGTGATGCATGCTCGGTCACAGTTTCATGCAACGTACTGGCTAATAGGAAGCGCAGTCTTCAAACAACATCTTTCTTTTTCAAGAGAGTTAGATTTAACTCTTTAGGCTAAAGGAACCAAGGGATATGGGGAAAAAGCAGGAATGGGGTACTGATTTTAGATGATCAGCCATGATTATATTGGCTCGAGGGCCGAATGGCCTACTCCTGCACCTATTTTTCTATATTTCTAAAGCAATGTGTTGAAAAACAATTACCGTAATAAGTCAAACAGATTGGGAAAATTATTTCCATGGAATGGCTGAATTTGGGGGCGATGTGTTGCCACTTCCATTCTGCTCATGATTCTTAATTGGACTTCCTGGCATCAGATCCGCCTGCCTTTCTCAAGGGAGAATATTTGGTATCTGTTCAGTCTCTGCATTTTGGAGAATCAGTGGTCTATAAAGGAGAGTTTGTTATGGAGTTGGTGTGGAAGAATGCACATGGCTCTTCTAGTTGCAAAAGGACCTCATTTTAAAACATTACTCCAAATTACCCACCTGTTCCACTATCATGGTCGCCAGTTCTCTGAAGATTTCATTCAAGTCTGAGATTGACTGCATGATTTGTCGAATCTCTTTCTCTCGTTCTTCCACCATCAGAGTATTCTCTTCCACCAAAAGTAACTGGTCACTTGTAAAACCCTGTCAGAACAACTGAGAATGAATAAAAAGCCAGTACATGAAACTTAAACTCACACGTTGTAGCGAGGCACTTTTCTAAACATGCAGTTTACTGCTTGTTTAGTACTTTCTAAACATGCAGTTTACCACTTTTTAGTACTTAGTACTAAAGGTAGTACTTTCTTTAGAAAGGCTTCTTTCTTACTAAGAAAATACGTAAGAAGTTATGTACATAAGACTACCTTCCAAATTATTTAAACAGCAAGGTTCTGAAGGTAGTATCAGCAGTGTACACACATAGGCACAGCTTCTATTAACATCACACTCATTAACACAAACTGAAGATTCATCCAAAAGTTAGCACTTTTAGTCTAAGTTCACATTGAGCAACTGAGCATTCAAGACAATCCTAAAATTCACATCTACTCTGACAAAATTATGAGTTATCCAAAATTCTGAAGGTCGGACTTTTGAGCAGATTTCTCCTGAAGCCGCAAAGTGCATTACCTGAACCTACATTTTGATGATTTAAGTCTTTGTAAACCTGACAGACATGCTAACCCTATGGAGCATTACACAGTCTGCCTGAATGACCAGAACAATTATTACAATGGCCACACCAACTTTATAGTAGTTTTACGTCACCACCTCAGCTTTCTCTTTTCAGGTCCAAATGCATAGGACAGGTGCGCACTGAAGACAAGTTGTTTGGGATTTGCTATTCACGATGACTACAATTTTACTGTATTTTGTAAGTAGCCAGGTTTTGCAAAGCCCACAGCTCTATTTTCACAGCAAGGCAGCAAATCAAAACATGATGATTGCAGAACTCATCTCAAACAACATAAAAGCAGCCAAGTTTATGAAAACTCCATCATTACACAGACCCTTGCCACACAGGGTCTCTGTCATGGCACTCAAAGAGCTGTGTCAGCAAGTGTTGCTAGCATTCTCTCTTCCTTATCATAAAGTTGCAGGCAACTCTCATTCAACTTGAATATGAAACTCAAGCCAACACCTCGGTTCATTATTGAGAGAATACTGCATTGACAGAGTTTCCATCTCTCAGTTGAGGCATTACAGGAAGAACCCATCTGTTCTCTCATGGGCACAAAAAATCCTACATTTTGGCCCAATAGACCCTTGAATAGCACCATGGTCATTATTGAACTGCTATGTACAACTTTACTGTGCTCAAATTAGTGGCTACATTTACATCATTACAGCAATGTAATTAAATGGCTGCAAATTGGATTGTTCTAAGGGCCAGCACACACAATGAACTGAATAGCCTCCTACGGTGCAAAAAATATTTGAAAATATTTAGGATGTAGCATGTTGTAAAAGGAATAGGAATGGTGTGCATAAATCCAAATTTCTCTCTTACAGAAGGCAGTGGAAAATTATGTGTGCAGGCCTTGGATGAGATTTGCTCATTCTACCCAAGTTAAAAGTTAATTGTTGAGGTCAATGCTTACATAGAGTATTTTACAGTCACTTCTTATGCAAACACTCCCCGATTTTGTAAAGGTTACGTTTCGTAAACCCATACCAAAATCAGATTTTTATGCAAGTCGGAATCATCTTAAAACAAGGTAGATATAAAGAACTGCAGATGCTGATTTTTATACAAAATGACACAGTGTTAGATGCTCCGTGGATCAGGCAGCATCGCTGGAGCACATAGATAGGTGATGTTTTGGGCTGGACCCTTCTTCTGACTGATTCATGTTGAGTTACTCTAGAATTTTGTGTTGTTTCACCTTAAAACGAGGCACCGATGCCGCTGGTCTGCACTGGCGAGCCCTTCGTCACCAGCTGCTGCGCCGTTCGGTTGACACGGCTGTTGTAACGGCTCATGTTGTAGGCCTCGGTTGACAGCGCATTCTTCAGGACACTGACACTGAGATGATGCGCTCAATCATCATGGGGCCCTCTCCCCTCTCACCAGCTGCCACTTCTTCCCGTCAGCCGTCACTTTGTCCGCTTCCCCCCCCCTCCACAGTCACCTCCTCCTAATTCACCCCCACTGTCACTGACATATTCCATCTTGGAATATGTTTGTGTCTCCAAGGGAGGAGGAGGAGGAGGAGGAGGAGGAGGAGATGGTGTTGGAGGGGGGAAGCGGCGGAGCAGCAGAGTGGATAAAATGATAGCCAACAGGAAGAAGCAGCAGCTGGTGAGAGGGGAGGGAGCCCCACGGTGACCAAGTGCATCCTCTCAGTGGCAGCAGGCTAAAGAAAGTGTTGTCAGCCGAGGGCTACGACATGAGCTGCAACAACAGTCATGTCAACCGGACGGTGCAGAAGAAAGGCTCTCTGCTTCTTGTGGAAGATGTCGCGACTCAGCAAAAACCTCCCTCTTTCTCACTCGCCTTCCCAATGTCGCACCGACAGTGGCCAAAACTAGAAGGCTAGAAGCCCTGGCAACGCTTTTATACCTATGAGGTGGACGGGAAGTTCTCACCATCCTCCCATTTCAAGCACACGGATTATTCAGGAAACGGGACCACCTACTGTGAATAGTTTACGCAAGTGTGAGTTTACATAACACGCCTATTAAGTAGGCCGGGGAGTGTCTGTATAAGCTTTCTTATTCACAGATTTTTCTTAAAACTGAACTCAAACACTTGACCAGCGCTGATGGGATTTGAATGTACATACTCTAGATGATAACCTATAGGCCCACCTTGTCATAAAGGCTGTCGTCTTCATCATCCATTAGCGGCACCGATGTGTCAAAAAAATGTTTCGATCGTTCTTCTCGATTCTTCAAACCTATGGCATGAAACAAAAATCCTGTTACTGGAATTGACCAAGCTGGTAAAACAAAAGAAAACATGATGATGCAACTCCAAAGGACTTTGGTTAGGCTGCATATGGAGTATTATATGCAGTTTGGTCGCCCCATTATGGGGAAGATGCGAAGGCTTTGGAGAAGTGGTTTACCAGACTGCTGTCTGTATTAGAGGGTTAGAACTACTTAGACTGGTTGGATAGATGGACTGTTTTCTCTGGAACCAGAGGTTGAGAGGCGATTTGATAGAAGTTTATAAAATTATGAGAGGCATAGATATGATAGACGGTCAAAACACTTTTTTCCTGTGTGGAATTTCCCAACACCACTGGGCATAGCTATAAGAGGGGGGGGGGGGGGGGGGGGGGGGGGGGGGGGGGGGGGGGGGGGGGGGGGGGGGGGGGGGGGGGGGGGGGGGGGGGGGGGGGGGGGGGGGGGGGGGGGGGGGGGGGGGGGGGGGGGGGGGGGGGGGGGGGGGGGGGGGGGGGGGGGGGGGAGTTTAATAGAGATGTGAGGGCAAGATTTTTTTAACTTACAGAAAGTGGTGGAGGCCTGGAACACATTGTCAGAGGTGGCGGTGGAGGCAGATACTATTGTGGGGTTTAAGAGGCTTTTAGGTAGACACATGGAGGTGCAAGGGACAGAGGGATATGGATCATTTACAGGCAGATGAGATCAATTTAACTTGGCATCATATTCGATACAAACATTGTGGGCTGACGAGCCCATTCCTGTGCTGTACTGTTCAATGTTCTATATGAAATTAGGGAAGAAATTTTGGGAATTGCTGGCATGTGAAATATTCTCTGTGGAGACAGAACTGTCAATATTTTATGTTAGTGACTTTCATTAAGACTGAAAGCATTTCTGCACATTAATTTGCTAACATTTTCAGACTTTATATTTAACATTTCCTGCAAAGGCATTTTATTTGTTTGGAACCTATTTCATCCATTTGATGAATCAGGCCAGGACAGTCTGAAGAAGGGGTTTCGGCCCGAAACGTTGCCTATTTCCTTCGCTCCATAGATGCTGCCGCACCCGCTGAATTTCTCCAGCACTTTTGTCTACCCAAAAAAAAGAGCACTCCAGACTCCCCTTGTTCAAGTACAGTAAACCCTTATTGTAACGGACAATGGGGCGTGGGTGGGGGTGGTAATGGTGTCCGTTATTGCCGATTGTCCACTATAACCAAGTACGTTATATCACTATGTGTGGTTGAAACAAAGAACCATAAAATGGCTAATACACAAAGTGCTGGAGTAACTCAGCGGGTCAGACAGCATCTCTGGAGAACATGGAGAGGTGACATTGGGACCCTTCTTCAGGCTGATTCAGTCTGCTCAGTTAGTCCAGCACTCTGTTGTTTCACCTTCAAACTAGGTGCCGATGCCGCTGGTCTGCACCGGCGAGTCCTTCTTCACCAGCTGCCGCACAGTCTGGTTGTTACAGCTCACGATGTAGCCCCTGGCTAGCAGCGCCACTACTAACAGAACACATTCGGTCACCGTGGAGCTCCCTTCCCTCTCACCCGGTGCTTTGTCTCCTCCCAATCCACCACCTCCTTCTCTACCACAGTCTCAACATCTTCCAAAGTGGAATATGTCCGCAACTCCGGTGCAGAAAGAGGTGTTGGTGATGGCTGAGGTGCAGAGAGGCCAAGTAGACAAAGCAATGGCCAACACAGTGAAATGTCAGCTGGTAAGAGGGGAAAGAGCCCCTTGGTGACCAAGCACGTCCTGTCAGTAGCGACGGCCTGAAGAAAGCGCTGTCCCAGGGGCTATAACCCGAGCCGCATGAACAGCCATGTCAACCGGACATGACAGTGGGTGAAGGAGGGCTCGCTGGTGGACCTTACGGGCTGGTGTGTCGTCAGAAGCTGGGGCTGTGGAGAGGGTGCGAGCCTGGGAGGCGTTGGCAAATCCATCCACTATATTCAAAATCCGTTATAAGGAGGTCCATTACAACAAGGGTTTACTGTATCCCCAGCTCACCCAGAGAAGCTCAGTATTTCCGAGATATAAATGATGGTGTCATGCAATCCCTCACCTGTTCTCATGTGCAGTTGAGCGATACATGTCGGAAAATCATTCTACTGAAAGCTGCTTCATAGACAAGCTTATTATGTCGTTTGTCAACTACATACACAATCTACGGAAGGCAGTGGATAATGAAAAATGCAGACCTTCGCTGCTATTTCCTGCCCACCAGCTAAATCCAGGGAAGTACGAAATCAGAGGCTTTCACCACAAGGATAAATCTCCAGACATGCCTCATACCAGATGTTATTAAAACACAGCAATAATTGTGGGGCTGGAACACACTATCCCCATCACTCCTACAGATTTTATTCAAAACCCCAACTATGTACGTTGGAGTCATGGGATTTAGAAACTGAAGAATGGAGCATCAAAAGCAAAAACAATGTGGTATCACCATAAGCAAAATAAAGCAAGTCAGCAAGTCAGGCAGCATCACTGCAGGGGATGGATGGGCAACGTTCCTGTGTATAAGCTACTAGTGTGAAAACCAAAAACTGCCGGTGCTTGAAAACCTGAGACAAACAGGAAATGCTGGAAAGGCGAGAGACAAACAGAGAAACAGGCGAGGTTTGTCAGGCGAGAGACAAACAGAGACAGATCCTTCATCAGAACAGCTCTGACAAGGAGACCTCTGACTTCAGGTGTTTCACTTTCCACTGATACTACCTGATCTGTTGAACGTTTCCAACATGTGTTATTGTCATTGGCTGGAGCAGTATGTTTATTGCTGGGCATCAGACTTTAAGTAGCCTTGGTGACAGTACAAAGCAGACATATATGAATGGGCGGATAAACAAAACTTCAGTGGAGAGATTAAATTTGTTTAGATTATCTAGCCTCGTGGCAAAGATTTAATGGACAAATCAAATGATGGTTCACTAGCAAGAGATCGGAGATCTGCAGCTGGGGAATAAAGATGTAAAATAATGAGCAAAAAACAGATGTAAAGGTGAGGGGCACTTATAATGATTGTCCAAAAAAATAATCAGCACGGTCAAAAATACCTCCTGAAGACAGAATATTTTAGTTAAGAAAACAGGACAAATTAATTTGGCGTCTGCTTTAGGATTCAGATGCCTATAAAATCATCACCAGTCCACAGTAATAAATATGGTACACAGTGGTGGCAGAGAATACCACGTGCTACTGCTGTGCAATGAGTTTAGTGCTACAGATCAAAGATGAATTTCACAGCATTTGCCAATGCCAATTCACCTTGGAAACTGTTAAACTAAATAAAAGATCTCACTAAAGCATTTTGCCTGCTTGTCAACAGTTGGGCTAACACAATCAACCGCAGCCAATTTCTAGTCTACAGGTGACATTTGGCCATGCCTCTATTCTGAGACGAAATTCTAGTCTACAGGTGACATTTGGCCATGCCTCTATTCTGAGACTGAGAAATACCAGTGAATATCATCCTTCGTATTGTTTTAGTAGGCATTGTTTGCACTTTACACAACAAGAGGTAAATTATATCCAAAAAGTGTTATTTGGATCAAAGAACTTAGAACTTACACCAGTACAGTGGAGGAACAGACACTTCAGCCTATGATGTCCGTATTAAACAGGGTCAAATTCTGCCTGCAGATGTTCCATATCCATCCATTCTTTATATATTCACATGCTATCTAAAAGCATCCCAAACTCCACTATTGCATCTACTTCCACCACCACCAGTGCATTCCAGACACTTCTGCATTCTGTCTAAAAAAAACTCTTTTAAACTTTCTTCCCCTTACCTGAAGGTAATATTTGACATTTCCACATTGGGAAAAGCATTCCACTGTTTACCCTATCTATTCCTCCCACAACTTTGTAAACTTCTCTCAGGTTTACCCTCAGCCTCTGACACTCCATCGTATTGCCCCATCTTTGAATGCTTACGTTTGAGGTAAGAAGACTGGGCATGTCGAAAGGTGGTTGACAGATCCTGAAGAGCTTGTGCAAGAGAAGAAACAACATTTCGAAGGACCCGCTCTTCCTGCTCTGTGCAGCTTCGTCCTTTGCTCTGCAGGTTCTGCACCGAGCGCTGACACCTGTGGAACATCTATAGGGGGGCAGGGAACAATGGTAGAAGAGTGAGGACTCACACAACCCACAGATCACCATCAGAAAACGTTTATACTTTATGCTTGCACAATTGTGGCTCTACTTATTCTTTACCTCAGTTATTGAAGCATGTACATAGGAATAGGAATACTTTATTGTCACATGTGACAAGGCACAGAAATTCTTTGCTTACATACACAATGTATCCAAATAGCAGCCACCTGTGGCACTGACAAAGTTACAAAGCACGTCGCCTCCTCCTTTTGTCCCCCACCCCCAACAGTTCCCCCCACGCGGGGTCCTCCATTGTTCCTCCCTTCCTCAATGTAGTGAAATGTTACATTTTGCATAATTAGAATGCAGGTGTGCACTTCAATCTAATATCTCTGTTACACTCAATCTCTATGGGAGGTAGAGCTGTTACCTCATATCTCCAGCAAACAGGTTAAATCCTGACATCAGGTGCTCTCTGTGTAGGGGTTGCGTGTTCTTATTGTAACCATGTGGTGTCTCCCTTGTGCTCCATTTTCTTCCTACACCCCAAGGTTTGTAAGTCAGTAACTGAATTCAGTACTGTAAATTGCCATGGTATCATGGTGAGATGGTAGCAACGAGGAGGAGTTGCTAGGTACATGGGTAGAGTAATGTGGTGTTCGTGTAGTTGGTTGCTTGATGGTGGGCCTCTGCTTGGTGGGTTGAAGGGTTCCTTACCATGCCATATTACTCGATTATCCCAAAGTCGCAAAAAGACAAACCCCAGCATGACCTTGTCCCATGTGAAATCAGGTTCTCAGCATTGGTATTTAGCAGCTGGATAACAATGTAATCCGCCTGCTTTCACAACCCCACCGTTTATCATCAATTCTTTGTGTACTAGTCATGTCTCTACTATTTATTTCATTCCCCTTACATGTTTTTCCTCTAACTGCTAAATTTTTGTAAGGTGTCCTTGAGACTCTTGAAAGGCGCCCATAAATAAAATTTATTATTATTATTATTATTATCAATTAAATATGGTTTACTTATGGTATCCCAAGTACCTTTCTTGAAGGCAAGGATTGTCTGCTATTTCGTAATTTAAACATTAAAACTTGCCATTAGTAGTTGTTCAAAAAAAAAAAAATAAGCTGTTGATAATGGAGCTGATCAATATTCCCTTTTTTCTATTCACACTGTTTTTGTTGTAAATATTGTTATATTAAAGGAAGCTTTGGTAACCTTAGTGGAAATTATACAGGATATTAATTCATTCTGATGCAGTGAACACACCAACAGTTTGCTTGGTAGAAGCACTCATATCTTGTGACAAAAAAACAACATTTCCTTAAAGCTTTGTGTCCATGTCCTTTCACAGCCATGGCAGAAACGCAGGGTTAGTTATTTTGAACAAAACCCCTTTCTGCTTATGTTAAATGTTGGGGAAATATGCCATTTTATGATCCTTGCCATAATGTCCAGGAAGGTCCTACATTCAAGGACTTCCAGCGTGCAAGCTACAAGTACATCAAGCCAGGTCTGAGAATTAAATTAAACAAAATAATCACCATGAGTGACTACTACTTATGGGTACTGCCGATGAAAGGTGTGCATCTCACTTACTAATAAATGGCATAATTGAGAAACACCAGCAGCAAAATAAGCGAATTGAGAAAAAGCACAGGTATGGGGAAATGGAATATGATATAGAGATGATGATTCCACATGTGTAGATGTCCAAAACCTCTTAATTAGAACATAGAACTGTACAACACAAGTTCGCCTCACTATGTGCTGAACATGATGCCAAGACCACCTCTCATGTATCTGCACATAATCCACATCCTTACATTCCCTGCATATCCGTATGCCTATCCAAATGTCTCTTAAACGCCACTTTAGTATCTGTCTCAACCACCAACCCCGGCAGCACTTTGAAGGCACCACCATCCTTTCCTTTAAACTCTGCTGCCCTCTCACCTTAAAGCTATGCCCTCTAGTATTTGATTTTTGCCTCCTGGGAAAAAGGTTATCTGCCTCATAATTTGATATTCTTCTATTAATCCTCCCCACAACCTCTGGCATTCCAGAGAAAACAACCCAAGTCTGTCCAACATTTACCTGTAGCCAATACCCCCTTATTCATTCTGGTAAACCTCCTCTGCACCCTTTCCAAAGCCTCCACATCCTTACTGTAATGGGGCGACTAGAACTGCACACAATGCTCCAAATGCAGCCTAAATAAACTCTTATAAAGCTGCATCATGACTTCCTGACTTTTATACTCAATGCTCCAATCTATGAAAACAAACATTGACTTTTCAATTGAGGGTCATATTGTGCTCCCTTTTCTCGCCTTCTAAACATTTCCTCTCTGTTACAGCTGCCTCAGTATTCCCTACCTGAGTTATTTCTTGGGTGGTGATCTCTATCGCGTGCTCTTCTGCAGTGCTGTCATCCAATGTAGGTCGGTTCAAGTACTTGTCATGTAAACTTGCAAGTTCCTTCATCTTCTGCTTTATTCTAGTGATATCAAACTGAATCTAAAGGGGGGAGAGAGAGAGAGAGAGAAAGGAAATAAACACATCATTAAATGTCAACTCGCAGGCACTCATCCTGACAGATCCATCAGGGGCACTGAGGTGGAGGTGGTCGCCAACCACAGGTACCTTGGTGTGCAGCTTGACAGTGAGCTGGACTGGAAGAGTCATATGGAGGCGGTGTACAGGAAGGGACAAAGTCGACTGTATTTTTTAAGGAGGCTAAGGTCATTCAACATCTGCCAACCCCTACTGTGCAGTGTCTACCATTCAGTGGTGGCCAGTGCTCTGTTTTTTGCTGTGGCCTGTTGGGGAGAAGGCGCCCGCATAGCGGACAAAAACAGACTGGACAAGCTGATCAGGAAGGCCGGCTCAGTGGTCGGGGCTGAGCAACTAACGGTCCAGCAGGTGGCAGAGGCCAGAACTCTGAACAAACTAGGTTCAATAATGACCAACCCCACTCACCCACTCCACGCCCTGAAGGTGATCAAGAGCAGCATCTTCAGTCAGAGACTGATTGCACCAATGTGCAAAACGGAGAGATATAGGAAGTCTTGTATACCAGCTGCTATAAGGTTTTATAATGCACAAAAATAATTTTTATTTTTTTTAGTATTCATTCATTGTATTTTAACATTAAGTATTGAAGCTATCTGTGGAAATGTGTGGTGTTATGTCTGTCTTGAAGCTGTTGTGGCACTGTAATTTCCTGTAAAGGATTATTAAAGGTTATTCAAATTCAAGATCCCCTCTGTTGATACATGTACTGATGTGAACTTCCCAAAACAGGTTTCCACTCTACCGACATACTGAAATAAGCTTTAGCAAGTGGTATTTTATACGACTATTGCCAAGGTAGAATATTTCTCCTAACTCTTCTCATCCTGCCTACAGCTTACAACTGTTGACCACACCATTCTCAAATAACCCTCCACTGTTCAGTTTCAAATATTTTTCTTGCCAAATACCATTCTTTCCCATCCACCCAAAGTTACAGTATATTATTTTTTTTTTTTTCATTCCTACTATTATATCCGAGAACCCCAGATTCGTCACTGCCTCTCTCGTTACTCACCTGCAATATCATATCATAATTCCATATCATAATTCACGAACTGACCAGGTTCCATCAGTGCTGGACACTAGTTCTGTCCCACTACCCACTCTTTCCAAAGCTTCAAGTTTGCCTTGTGTGACATGCAACAATTAATAAACAAAACCTTGTACCCCAATTATGAGAAGGGCCTAAAAATTGCACTCTCAGCAAACACTATTCTCACCACCATTCCCGTAAAGACCCTCGGGCCTCGACTTGGATTGAAATAGAAAGAATTATAAATAGAAAGACTTTCTCCAGTTATGCAAAAATCAATGAAAGCCAATGTGGAACCCTTACAGGCTGAGGCAGGAAAATTCAAATGCAAAATAAAATATGGATATGCATAATAATGAGTCCAAACATGAAACTTTTTTTGCTTCACAACTTTTTGTGTGGCACAGATATTTGTATTTTTTTCCACAGAAGCCAAATAATCTACCAGATATAGTAGGAAACCAAGGATTTAATGAGAGTAAGGAACAATTGTTATAGACATTACTGGACCTAATCATGGAAAGATCATTGGATTTGTAAGACTGAATTCATGATTCTAAAAGAGATGACAACAAATGTAATGAATGAATTTCCCAAAACTCTGGAATGGTCCTAGTGAATAAGAAGGTGGAAAGAAGGAAGTCATAAAGCAGAGAGTTGTAATACATTCAGTCTGGCAGAAATTGCCTGGAAAATAATGAAATCCATATTAATGACAAGGTAACAAAGCACATGGAAAATCGTAAAACGATTCTGCAAACAAAGCACAGTTTTACAAAGGGAAAATTGTGTTTGAATTATGTTTAAGGATCTAAATAACATGGTAAATAAAATGAGGAACGAGAGGTTTGGATTTTCAAATGGGATCTAGTAATGTGGTACAGAAAAAGCAGTTAAACAAAAAACGCATCGTGTTTGGGATAATGTATTAAAATGGGAAGAAGATTAGGAGAGGCTACAAGCAGCAGAAACTCTTGTTGACAGCGGTGCTAGCAGGATGCTAGATCAGGTCAAAGAT
Source organism: Leucoraja erinaceus (assembly GCF_028641065.1). Lineage (NCBI taxonomy): Eukaryota > Metazoa > Chordata > Chondrichthyes > Rajiformes > Rajidae > Leucoraja > Leucoraja erinaceus. Next base: position 7,637,414 of record NC_073397.1, on the reverse strand, counting down.
CAGCTATAGTCAAGTTCGACAATCCTCTACTCCGATATTCAGAAATCCAAAATGATTCAGCACCTGGATCACTGGCTGGTGTTCCAGCTCCTGACTCCCTTTAAACTCACTGAGCCTCCAATTCAAGGTTCTGCTTACCAGCCTCCATTTACCGGCCTTGTTTCCTCACTTTAAACTCATTAAGTTCCCACATTTCCTTTAAACTGGAATCTCTGGAACATTGTTATTCTACCGTGTGACACGAAAATAAAACGAATTGAAAGTGTATTTTAGTATTAATGGAAATATTCCCAATCTGAAAAAAACTATGCTCAGCTCCAAAGTCATGAGTGGACCCGATTAAGGACGTTTTATTGTATTTACAATCTATATCAGTTAACTTTGATAAAGAGACTAAGTGCAATCATGCTTGCTGACAATACAAAGAAAGGTGGAGGCAAAACGACCTATGAGGATAGCATAAAGAAACTGGGTAGGAATAGAAATACGTTTAATCAACTGGCCAGGAGATGGCAGATGGAGTGTATGCGGGGAAGCATGATGCATACATTTTAATACGAAGATGTAAAATCAGAATTTTTTAAATTACATTAAAAATCCATTAAATATTAATATTCTGAGGCACTTGAATGCACATGCACAGGAAAAATTAGACATGTTCACACGGGAGGGCTGGTCCCCCAAGGCAATATTCCACCTCGCCACCAATTCCAATATTGGTGGCCAGTGGGGGGGGGGGCTTTCTGGAGCGCTAGTATAGGTGTTGTGGGCTGAAGGGACTGGTTTCCAGTGAGCTAGTATGGACAATGTGGGCCGAATGGATTCTTGGGCTGGCAGCTCAGTCACTCAAGCCTGGTGCGCTGGCAGCTTACTCACTCATGGCTGGTGGGCTGGCAGTTGACTCACCGCTATTCCTTGAAATTCCATTTCATGCATAGTGCAAGGCCAGCAAATTCAAATGCAGTTTCCTACCATTTCAAGCAGGGTGCAAGGCCACCAAATTCAAATGCGGTTTCATACCATTTTAAGCAGGGTGCAAGGCCACCAAATTCAAATGCAGTTTCATACCATTTCAAGCAGGGTGAAAGCACCATAAAACCACCATAAAGCCACACTCACAGCTCAGGCTGATAGTCGTGACTGCTCCCTCCACCATCTTGCAGAGACTGAGCCACGCCCACACGTGGTTTTTATAGTCCCTTCCCCTCTCCCACTGGAAGGGGCCTGGCCTTCATGGCAGTGATTGACGGGAGAGAGAATCTCAACATTTTTAAAACACTAATAACTCCTTTATTTTACATCGATGGGAAAATCCTCGGCACCTCTGAGTAAGATGGCCAAAAATCACAGCCGTGATAACTTTATTTCTAAAATCAATATACAGTGCAAACAGGAAGTGGTCAAGTTTAGACTTTTAATTATATGGATGTCAGCAAGCAATTATGAAGATAAATGTTATGCTTTATTTCAAGTCTGTTTAAATACAAAGGTAATGAAGCTTCCTCCAATTGAGCAGAACTTTGTGAAACCAGTCAGGTGTACTGTGTGTAATTTAGATCTCTTCAGCCAAGAGAAGGCACACTTCTCTCACATATGGTGCAATGAAAGTTATTTAGATTAACTTCTGACATGAGTAGATTGCTGACAGAGAGATCTCAGCATATATCTGTCTATATTCTCACAGGTTGAGAAGAATGAGAGAAGCCTCATTAAAATGTTGACATTTCTGAAATGGTGCAACAGGTAAAATCCTTCCTTCGCTTGGGTGTCGAGGACAGGGTGCATTGTCTCAAAATAATAGGAAGACCATTTAGAACTGGGATTAAGCAAGATTTATTCACATACAGTTGCAAATCTTCATTCATCTACCCTCAGGGAGCCGTGGGTACTTTGTCATTGAGTACATTGAAAATTACGGTATTAAAGAGAATTGAAGATCAGCCGATGAAGGGTCCACATGTGAAATGTTAACTGTTTCTCTCACCACAGATGGTGCTTGACTCACTGAATGTTTCCAGTATATTCTGTTTTTATTGAGAGATTAAGGGGATGTGGTTGAAATGGAATTGATGGATTCACCCTCCAACTTTCTTAGGAAAGCAGAGGCTGCATCAACCAGAGATGTTCTTGTTACTTACTTGCTCTGTTCCATCCACCCATTTTGGAGGCAGTCTCTTGCTGACACTAATTGCAGCCTCTGGATCCAAGCCGATTCCAGACACCAAGGCCATGCGATCATTGGCAATCTGTCAACGAGGCAAACATGCAGTTAGTGCTCTCTTCCCACACATCAGACAAACATCAGTGCTTTCCGGCTGCACATCATTTTCAGTGTTTTCGGGCCTTGGGTATTATTACTCAAGTCCTTTCATGTGCCTCTACCTTCCTTCAACCTAATCAATCTATACACAGGATTAATGGTCTCTGTGCATACAATAAGGTTTACAGCACAGAACATGCTTTACAATACCAACCACTAGCAGCTGATATACAGTCCTCAATTTCAAGATCAATGGACGAGGATAGAAATGACAAATGTCAAAACCAACCAAGTTATAAACTGCGCACCTCTCACTTCACAGGGCGGACACATTCTGTAACAGGAGCTCCTTTGTATCAATTTGCAAAGAAAAAGTGAATGTCCTATTTAAGGGAAATAATATCAGTTTTGTGAAATGGATAATCAGTGGTTTGGTTTGTGGCCAGGCATGACACTGAGTGAGAAAACTGGAGTGTGCTTTCAGAATACAACCATATTTTAATTTGGTGGCCAAGGACAGATTGGCCATACCCTGGGAACAATGTTCAATCCTCCACCTTCAAACATTTTAATTTTGCAACCTTCTCAGTAGTATAATTCAAAATGGCACTGCACTGTAACCCCAGATTCCAAGAGGCCGTGCCCTCCACTTTTCCCATAAACTACAGATGAATGTGGTATCTGATAGACCATGATATCTGATTCATTGGAAGAGTCATAATTTGGTCACCTACCAATAATCCCCAACATTCACACTTCTGTTGCACAATCATTCCAATTATAGAATTGATTTAGAAGAATCCTTGAGGTGTTTCAACCGAGTGAAGATATTTTTATTACAAGAATGCTTGCTCTTAAATTAAGATAGACAAAAATGCTGGAGAAACTCAGCGGGTGAGGCAGCATCTATGGAGCGAAGGAAATAGGCAATGTTTCGGGTCGAGACCCTTCTTCAGAATTAAGATTGCTCTTTATTAATATTTGTTTTTTCTTTCCCTTCTCTGTACTGCTTAATACAAATTCATGTCCACATCACCCAACTCTCTTCTCTCATGACTGGAGGAAGGTCTTATTTTTCATCAATACCCAATTGTCTTTATTTGGCTTTGGTCTTTTCCTCATTCTTTACAACATTTACACGTTATTTTCAAAGCAAGGCAAATACAAGAGAATTCAGAACTCCAAAACAAACCACTAAGCAATCTCTCGAAAATTCACTTCCAGTCAGTCATGAATTCCCAGACAGTTTGAAGACTCCATTATTGGTCCACCATCGATTTTCTGGCAACTGAAGGCTGAGCATCTGCTTTGATCCATACAAAATCATGAGAAAGCACTTGATATCCTACCCGAAAGTCCCACTGAAAATGTGGCACCTAGGCCGGGTAAGGGAGCCTATCTTGACCGCATGAGGACTTCCGCCCCGATGGACAGGTCAAATTTGCCCCATGGTTGGGACTGAAACTCCAGCCCGGCCAGAGCTGACAGATCCCTGAACCGACAGATCTGTTGCCATAGTCATCTTTTCAGCTGATCGGCGGGTCGAATTTGCCCCCTCCTCTGGCTCAGCCGGAACCGGCAGGTCCGGTCCCATAGCCGACTTTGTGGGCCAGTATCTCGGCTTCCGTTCCGGTACTGTTGTGCTCCTCTTGGAGGCCTTGACCTCTGTTGGTCCAGCAAAATGGATAATCCAGAAAGGCTCTGGAACCAAGGGTGCCGGAAAATCGATGGTGGAAACGTAATACACTGCAAGATTCATTTTCCCTCTTGTGCACCATTGGCTGTTCATTCTACTCAAGCACTCTTTCACCGCATGGGAGAAATAAAGACCCCATTAAAATATTGCTCTCTAATGAAAGTGCATTCAGCAAACCTAAACATCCTCATACAAGCTGGAATGTAACAACTTAATCTCAGAAAATAATACTACAGAAAGTCACAAATGTGTCATCAGTCACAAATATCAGACAAGTTAATATTCTAAGGGGAGGGTGGGAAATGACAGACTGGCAAAATAGTTCAAAGATGTTACTAGTCCAACAATGTAAAAAGGGCACTGAGGCCGAGTACGGATTCAAGAAAGCACAATAGGTCACATTGGAAAAAGTTGTCAAAATACTCTAAATAAATTAAAATGAGACTGAAGAGGATTTACTGGGGAGATTTCAAAGGGCAGAGAAAATGCAGTGCGTTAGACATAGTTGCCATTGTGGCATTGCGGATAATAAAGCGGTCTCAAGCTGCTGCAACCCCGGTTCAATTCTGAACTTGGATGCCATGAATGGAGTTTGTACGCTCCCTCTGTGATCCTGCCAACCCATTCCAATGGGACCTATTATGCTTTCTTGCATTCGTACTCAACAAGTTTCCACCAGGTGCTCATATTTCCTCTCGCATCCTGAAGATGTGCTGACTAGTGGGTTAGTTGACAACTGTACAGTGTCCTCAACATAGTTGGGTGAGATAACAATCAGGAGGGTGTTAATATGCATGTGTAAGAGAATAAATGGCAGGGGAAAAGTTGGAAGAACAGGACGGCTTGGAATCGCCATTGATCCAATGACCTCATGCATTACAAGAAAACATGAATATGAATAAATGTGAATGCAGGAGAGGATCCTGGCTACAGAATTATGATAAGTAAACTACAAAAGTATATATCTATTAGGACATCGTATCTGACAATTCCCAGAAGAGCAATATCATCAGTCCCTAATCCTTGATCTTTCTCCCCAGCCTTGCAATTTATGCTCGTTCAAGTGTTATACATTCCCTTTAGAAAACTCCGATTCAGTTTATTCTTTCTACACAGCGTGGACATAGCTGGCAAGGCAAACATTTATAGCCGATTAGTTATCTTCTCAAATTGCCATGATCACTGGAGGGGAATCGCAGGTGGTGGTCTTCCATTGTCCCCTGCTGCCTTTGTCCTCCTTAATGGTAGGGGCTGCATTTTGGGCAAAGTAGCCTAGATGAGTAGTTGCAGTGCACTTTGCGATATGGTACCCACCACAGCCACGATCAGGCAGTGGAGGGAATGCATACTTCGATAGTGGATGGATTTCGACTTAAAGCTACTGCTTTGTCCTGGATAGTGTTGAGCGTCTTCAGATGTTCGAGCTACATTATCTGGGCAAGAGAAGAGTATTATTTTGTAGCTTGTAGATGGGGTAAGTCTTTGGGATGTCAGTGGGGTGGGGGGGGTCACTCATTGCTGATACTAATCTCTGAACTGTTCTTGAAGCCACAGCATTTATGTGGCTGGTCCGGTCAAGTTCTGGTGAATGATATCCCCAGAAAGTTGGTTGTGAGGGAGTTGGCCATGATAATTCCATTGAGGTCAAGGGTAGTTAGACTTCCTCTTGTTGCAAATGGTAATTTTTCTGGCACTTTTCTGATTCAAATACTACTCACAACTTATCAGCTCATGCTTGTATTTTATCTCTGCCTTGCTGTATGCAGGCATAAAGTGTTTCAATACTGAAGGAGTTGTGAATGGAATTAAATAGTATGTGAATATAAGCATACCTCCCCACCTCAGACATTGTGACTGAAGGAAAGTCATTGATGACACATCTGAAGTTTGGACAGAGAAAACGTATCTCAGTTCTTTCATTGTTTCGGGTCTGAATCTTAGTACGTCCTGAAGAACCAGCATCCCTGGTCTATTCCTGACAGCCCAAAATCTATATTTTCTCTTCCTGAACTATTACTGACCTATTCATTGTTTTAACGGAGAATATAGAAATGTCACTACCCCTTAAGAACCCCTGAACTAGGACTGGGATGATTAACCTCCAACAACCACCTTCCATTGTCCAAGATACAACTCCAGCATAGGTCACCATTGTCTTTGGTTTTACCAGCATTCCTTGACAGTGCACTCAGTCAATGCTGCCTTGATGTCAAAAGCAGTCACTCTCACCATATGTTTGGAATTCTGCCTTTTGGTCCATGTTGGGGACAAGGCTGTGATGAATTCATGGTCCTGGTGAAACTAAAACTGGACATCGGTGAGCAGGTTATTGGTGAGTAAGTGATACGTAATGGCATTGTTCACAACACCTTGCTGATGATAGAAGTTGAAGGTGTGTCATTTAGTCAGTATTGGATACATTCTGTTTTTTTTTAACGTATTTTTCGGATGCCATTGCTGATATTGTACTGGAACAATATGGGAAAAGGTGTGGCGAGTACAGGAATACAGGTCTTTAGTACTACAGTCAAGATGTCCTTTGTCCCATTGTCTTTCCTGTCTCTACTGCTCTCACCGGTTACATATCACATGGAGTGAATCAACTGCCCGAGGACTGGTTTTTGCAGTGGTGGGATCTCTTCTGGCTGAACGTGGTTGTGAATTTTTTTTTCACACTCACTTGGCCCGGCCCCGTAATATGGATGATGGGGATACCTCGTTTTCCATTTGCTGTTTATTGTTCTTTGTTGTTCACAGCAAGATACGGTGGAATTCCATGGTTTTGTGTATTGCGTGCAGTTTTTGCAATTTAGCATGCATTCCATCAAAATTGCAATTTGGCATCTCATTTTCATGTACACATGATTCAGCCTGTCCTCCTGCACTCCTCACTGAAGCAAATGCGGAGTATGGGCAGTGGGTTCTACATCATAACCACATAGGGTAAATCTTTCTCCTAACTTTTCCCTGTATTTTTTGCACAAAAAGTTAAATCTGCACCCGGTGATCCTTGAACCATGAAGTAAAGGAATCAGTTTACTTCAATCTCGCTTAAATATAAGAGAAATAATCTCCTTTTAATCTTCTTTACTCCAAGAACAATATCAGCTTCTCCAGTCTACTCAATTTCTGAAATTTCTCATCACTTGATGATTTGCAGGCTAATTCTCAGGATATACAACCGCACAAGCACAGATTCAGGTTTCAACGGCAGAAGTCAAAGGAGATCAATGGTCATGGAACTGGTTGGAACTGACCAGATACAAGGCTTATTCAAAGTCATGCAAAAGACAGGGTGAATTTTCATCAATTGGGTACACCATTGGAAATAAATGAAATCAGACTTTACTGTATGGTATGACACTTTGACAGCTATATATAAATATTGACATTAGAGATACAGCGTGGAAACTGGCCGTTCAGCCTGCCAAGTCCACGCTGGCTAGCAATCACACTAACATTATCCTGCACTCTTGGGACAATTTACTATATTTACCAAAGCCAATTAACCTACAAACCAGTTCATCTTTGGAGTGTGGGAGGAAACCAGAGCACCTGGAGAAAATCCATGTGGTCACAGGGAGAACGTACAAACTCCGTACAGACAGCACCCGTAGTCGGGATCGAAACCAGGTCTCTGGCGCTGTGAGGCAGCAGCTCTACCGTTATACCACTGTGCCACCCTATTGCACAAATATTGCACATTATTGTTGGTGCATTGTTTCACTTCAAAGGCTATTACTGTTAAGGAAGCTGTGTTTCAATAGAAATCCAGAATCAATGTCTGAAGACAATTTAGGAATTTGTGTTAAGTATGATTTTTCAGCACAAAATTAGTTTGGGCTCTGGAACCAAAAGGCTCATTCTTTGCAGTATTAAAATGATAAATTGGACAGTACCTCATCCAACTCCTGTAGCGATTGGTAGCATCCATCAACCCAGCCAGCCAAGAACAGAGAACAGATACAGATTGTCAGATCGGGTGGCAAGAAAAAACACAGTTGACAGTGAATTAACAGATCCAGCATTCCCAACAACTGTATCACTACTTGTACCCAGTGTAATGCCAAAGGACAGGCAGTTAACATTTTCCAGAGATAAACAAAATTCCTCTGAGCAATGGCATCGATCCTGGAGCTTTATTTCGTTTCAACAGCAAAAAGGAGTGGAAAGAAAACTTTTTATGAGATTAGATGAAGTAAACTAACTAACACATTGAAGAATCTTGGTGGAAGTATGTGGTGGGTGAGAATCTACTGTAGTGAGCCAGCTGAATTTGTCTGTAGAATGAAAGCTGTGCTGATAATTTAGTCATTTGCCACGGCAGGTCTAACTCATTATCCCTTCATGGATTTTCACGGTAAATAATTACTGCTTCTGAGGGTTAACATTTCTGAAGCAACTAACACTTCTCAGAAACATTCATGATTTTTTCCATGTGCTTTTGAACTGCAGGTTCTATCATATGTGCAAATGTAACATCCATTTTACAAACATCAAGATCCATCAAAAGCCCAAGACAAATAACCCATGGAACCTATTTTCTGATGTTGATGATTGAAGCTGACATGTTGACCAGAAAATCTACATTCATCCATGGCTTTAATTATCAACTCAGGAACTCAGAGAGCAACACTCCCTCTGCAGTTATGTTTCAATCCAGATTATTTAGTAAAGTTGTTATGGAGTAACGGTAGCTTAAACATTTGCACCTTGAAGAAATCATCTGCAAACAAGGGTGCTAATAATACCAAGCTAGTGCCACTGTACTGGCGCCACTAACCCAACATCCACCATGTCCTCTGGAAAAACACTATGATGGCCCATCTCAACATCCCCATATAAAGTTTTACAATGCATCTCAGTGCACATGACAACAATAAACTAATATTAATACCATAACCAACTCTACACCTTAGACACCGACTCACTTTTCTTCCTCAGTAGACATCCAACAGATTGCTAGCAACTGCCATGGTTTATTGTTCCCGAGCTGAAATCTCCATCTCCTCTCCATTAAAAATTCTGCCCACCTCCATCAAGGCCATGGCTACCCTGCACCTTGCTCCTGTTACCATTGAGAACCTCACTGACCCTTCAGGTCCCTCCAGGCCTGACTATTCCAATTCTCCCCTGGACTGGCCACTCAACTCCTCCCAACATACATTTCACCACGTTTCCATTTACAGCTGGGCCCAACACTAGAGACATAAATTTAAAAGACAAATTAGCCCAATTAATTCAGTAAAAATATTTCTATCCAGAGTGTGATGAGAACACGAAACCTTCTACCACAATGAATTATTGAGAAAAATAAAATTAACGCAAAATAAGCAAAAGAAAAGTGGGGAAAAACAGTGAAAAAAGATGTACAATGTTTATGTGCAATGTCTGCAAATTCAATTACATACATCTCTTGCAGTGTGTGAAATCCTAATCTAATAACCTTATGAACTTGTCACTTTAAATGTTTGATGGTTGCGTTTAAATGCCTTTGAGTTCTACTTTTCCTAATTCTGCAACATCTCGAATCCCTCCATGTCCGACCTGAATACATAAGTTCTCTCGACACTGAGTTTGTGAAATTCTTCACTTCTCCCCACAACTGTCAGCATTGCAGTCAACGACATCATCTGTGCTCTCTCATCGCCAATTTCTTTCATCCTCCTTTCTGTTTCCAATATCTTCTTAAAACTCATCCCTTTTTAACACCACACCTTCCACTTCACCCTCAGTCAATGAAAGGCACAATGCTAGTACGTTTCCTCATTATCTAATATATATATCTCACAAGTACATTCCACAGCATTGCCCAGAAACCACATACATCCTTACCCCTAAAAACCCTAATGTAAAATTCAATAAATAACATGTAGTTTCATCTAAATTACATAGCCTCAAGATCTATAACAAAACCGCCTCAAGATCTTTGATTCTACCTACATTATTCTTCAACTAACAGCACTGTGACCCTCTTCCACAATACATGTTATCACCCTTCTCTGTGAAGAACTGGAGACTTGAATATAAAATTCAGGCCGAGAGGCTAAACTTCTCCAGTGCAGGGCTGAGCAACACAGCGTTGTTGGAGGTGCTGTATTTCAGAGCAGACCCATCTTGGATAGGCATGAAAATCAGGGTAGTTTTACACAAATGTTGCCTATGTACATCTCTAACACCAAAAGAGGTTAACAAAACAAGGTTAATTTCCTCAAAGTTCGATTTGGGAATTTGCTGTGCATTAACTGAATAATGTTCTTCCCCACTTTATGACCATAATTCCATTTTCAAAGTTACTTTGGGAGTGCCTTTTGGTTGTGAAAGATGTTGTGTAAATGCACTCCTTTCTTTGAAGCTCCCGTTTTCTCAGATCTGCGTAAACAGAATCCTGTGGAGTAATGCAAGAGGAATAAGCACAGACCAGACTGTTAGAATTTTGTACCACATGCACATAAATAGTAATAACAACAGCTAATGTGTTCATAGCCCTTCGTGGAATTAAATGATGAAAAGGAAAAATGTCACATTTTGAAATGACAGAAAATATACCCTTTCTTCTGCACACGGTGAGACCAAGCACAAGATTGACACTGTGAATTCAATAGATTGAGAATTTTAGTAAATCATTCAGGGCCGCCCCCTGTCAGCACCAATCCATTTTTTGTTGTTGCTGCTTAAGTGTACTCAGTGCGAGGAATGGTTTATTTCAGGCACCCAACATCAACCATTCGGTAAATTGCAGAATAATTCCCACCACATTGCCCTCGCCCACATTTTCGAGTGCCCATTACTGTCTTGGGTGCTCTGTCACCCTGACAGGCTGTGGCCTTCCTAAATGGAATGGTCAATGTGGTGACTACATTGGAGCTTTTGCCATCAGGAAATGAGTGCAGACAGTCCCAACATCATTCACGCTGGGTCCAGAACGGTGTACAAATCCCCAAACCAACACATGCAGCATTCCGTATTTACACATCACACCCCACAGCAACACATTTCAAATGGCACGCCAACACAAATTGCATTTTCCAATATGTAGTTAACTCTCCAACAAATGCAATATATAATGTCAAAGTTATGTCATTAATCGCTGCCAGTAATGATCTTTTACATTTCTCCCCATTGAATTTAACAAGCAAGAAACATGTTTTACAGCTGATGATAAATATCACATTTAAAAGCATTGAAAATAAACTTCCCCTTGGAATTTTTATAATACAATTCTCTTTTCTGATTAATTTTTGAAGAGGTTAGCACCAACCTGGGACGGCACCAGGAGTTTATATGGCTATTCAGCTCATTTGAGCTCACTGTATATTCACCAGAAAAATGTATCACTAATTTTCTCCTCTTCCTAACCCAAAGACTCCACGGCCAATGTAATGTTCCCCTTTCCATTGGTCTGTTGTGATATTGCGACATAACGAACCCTCAAAATTTCCTATTATTTGCCATGGTATTAGCTCACTTCCATGGCTGGATATTAATTTTGCTGATTATGTATGTTCATGTGAATGTGTAGTCTCATAGAAATTGTTCTGAGCAAGGTTCACAGATCATGAGGAGGGAACAATCAGCTGTTCCTTGTTTCTACACTGCACACATTTCATGTTAGGTTCTGAGCCCAGGTCCAACGCTGGAGCATATTATTTTACGTGATGCACAAGGTTGCTGCCACCAGCAACAACAAACTAAATGTTTTTACAAAGTAATTGCAGGCAAAGGACAACACGGCAATTAGAGAATATTGCAAAGGTGTGAAGTAAAGTTTCTCACAGATCCTGCACCGCCTCAAATACATCACTAATCGCTTTTCATAGCTTTAATATCAGACCCCAGCTCTAAATCACTGTCTTCCTGTAGACTTAAATCCTTTCAAACTCTCCATCGCAGTGAGCCACTCCCAATCAGAACCAAACCAAAATGTAGCTCTTCATAAACAAACATCTCAAGCGTTTTTAATACTGGTGACTGTTTCATTAATATTTATTGGGGTTTTCGTTTTAATATGGTGGTGATTATATTAACATTTTTGTGGCTTCATAGAACATTGAAAAGTACTGCCCAGGAACAGGCCCATCAGCCCATCCTGTGTGCGCCAAACATAATGCAAAGATAAACTAATCTCACGTGCATGCACATAATCCAATACCCTTCCATCTGCTGAGTATCCATGCGCCATGAGAAAACTCTTAAATACCTCTCTCATATCTGCCTCGACCACCACCGCACCTTGCAGCGCATTCCAGGCACCCACCACCCTCTGCAAAAGACGTGCCCCGCACATCTCCTTTAAGCATTGCGCCTTCCACCCTGGGAAAAAAGTTATGCGTCTCTACCCAGTCTATGCTTCTATTATTTTATATACTTTTATCAGGTCTCCCCTCAAACTCAATTGTTGCAGAGAAAACAATCCCAGGCTGTCCAACTCTCCTTATAACTAATATCCTCTAATCCAGGCAGCATTCTGGTAAACCTCTTCTGACCATCTCCAAAGTGTCCATTTCCTACTTGTAATGGTTTCTGTCCTGTTGATTATTTTCACCATTTTGTGTTTTTACGTTATTAAGACTGGTAATGTATACAGTTGTTTGCAGAACTTGGTTACATTTTATTTTAATTCAGTTCTAGGACGTGGGCATCACCAACAGGCTGACATTTAGACATGGCTGAGTCATGTTGGCAGAGAATTCCAGCATTTATATAGAACATAATAGTGGTTCTTTATATTGTCACGTATATATTGTCATGTATAGAAGAGTAAAGCACAGGTTACTGCCCTCGTCTCATGATGTCTGTGGCGAAGATGATACTGAATTAAACTAATCCCTTATGCCGGCACATGATATATATATATATATATATATATATATATATATATATATATATATATAGATATATAACTCCATTCCATGCATATTCATGTGTCTTTCTAGAAGCCTCCTAAACACCCCCAAGTGAATCCGCTTCCAGCATCACTCCTGACATTGCATTCTAGACATCTATCAGTCTGTTTAAAACATCTCCTTTAAAATTTCCTCCTCACATTTTAAAGCTACACCCTCTAGCATTTTACACAGCCAATCTGGGAAAAAGATTCTGACCGTGTACCCTATCTATGCCCCTTATAATTCTATCTATGCCCCACTGGGTGGCGCCAGCAATGGCTGCCTCATCAACAGTCTGTCTGTACCTTTGTTGTTTTTTTAAGTATGTGTTAAATGTATGTTTTTAGTGTTCTTTAGCTTGTTTTCTGTGTGGGATGGGGGAGGGGGGAGGGGGGGGTTGGGGGAAACGTTTGCTAATCTCTTACCTCGATGGAGATGCGATTTTTTCCCATATCGTATCTCCGTCCGCACTGCAGCCTAACAGCGAGGAGTTGGTGGCCTTTGCTGGAGACCGACTTTGAGAGCTCCACCATGGAAGCCTGTGGACTTACCATCGTGGAGCCCACGATCCCTTTGCCAGGGATCGACCCCTGGGCTCCAACTGCGGGGGCCTGTGGACTTTAACATCATGGCATCCAGAAATCCAAGCCGCAGGAACTTCGACCGCCCGACGGGGGCTTCGATTGCCCCAATGTGGGAGCTTCAATCTCCCCGATGCGGGGGGGCTTCGACTGCCGGCTGTGGGAGATTCGATCGCCCCGACGGATGGTTCAACTGCCCCGACCGCAGGAGAAAAATGAGGGAAGATTATTATGTATTGCCTTCCATCACAGTGAAGAATGTGGGGAATCCACTGTGGTGGATTTTTATGTTAACTTTTATGTAGTTGTGCGTCTTGTTGCTTTTTTTAGTATGGCTCTATGGTAACTCACATATCACTGTACCTTAATTGGCACACGTGAAAATAAAAGACCTTTGAAACCTTTAAAATTCTCTCATCACCCCTCAGCCTCTGATGCTGCAGATGCTGCAATATATTTACAAGTCAGCGTTATAGGTTCTTTTTTTTCAGTCACTGCCTGGCACTGAGGTGCAAATGTTATTTGGAATTGAACGCTGTTCAGTTCTTGGCAAAAAACTGCCATATCTAATCCCCATATCTAACGTGACGCGGGAAGCTGGATGTGTTCTTAATAATCAACATGGAATTGTGAGCAGAAGAGGCAGTTTTTGTTCAGCTTTACTGTGTGACAATTGACAATGGGTTGGACCCCAATTGTCACTACAGCCGATGGACTTGCTGCAACAATGCCCAGGGGCTGAGATGACTGACCTCCAAACAACCACAATAATCATCCCATGTCAGATGCAGCCAATGGAAAAAAACAATTCCCCTTGGACTTAAATTTCACGAGAGCTACTTGAACCTGCACTCAGTTAAATGCTACATTGATGCCAAGAATAGTAACTCTCACCTCATTACTGGAACTCACCCGTCTGGATCATGGCTGTTAGCAGATTTGCAGCCAAGTGATCGAGATAAAACCAAAACTGAAATTAAAACTCAAAATACTGGATGCACTTTGTGGTAATAATAATTATATTCTTGTTAACCTCTTTGCATACAGTTACTGAATGCTTTCTAATTTGTAGACAATTTGTTAAGAAAGATAACCCTATATTTTGCCTGGTATTGTTATACAAATGGAGTTAGACAGCGTCTGTTCAGAAAATTAAAGCTCAACGGCAGAAAGTGAGGTTCCAATTCCTTTTAATTGCAAATATAGCAAGTAAATGGATAATCCATTTGTAAAATCACCGCTTATCTGAATTGGCGAGATGACCAGCACATCTAGCATCAGATACCATGTAATGTTAACAAGATGGCTTTCCAATGTTATTTATTCTCAGCTGCTCAGATAAACAAAATCATCATCCCACTTAATTGATGAGCAAACAAGGAGTACCTCCTACTGGAGGCCATCAAGCCTTGCCCTAGCCTCGCTCAATGCCAGACTTACCTAATACTCTGCTTAATATAAATCCAAGGAAAACCCTGCCTGAGACATAACAACCTTGTTCCAACACCAAGCACAATACCCACCCTAAGGGAAGTCATATTATTGTGATGCCAGCACTGGGGTGATTAGCTATGAGATAGGAGGTTGGCCATACATTTCAAAAGAGACAAATACAAATCTGAATTCACCTTGCAGATCCATAATATAAAAACAATAAACTCCTCTGCTGCAAGCACTCAATCAAATTCAGTTAGGTACTTCCCATTCACAATTTGTCATGCTGTGCAAAACAAGCTGGCTCCATTACTAATAAACATTTCATGATTCAAGCAATTTCTAAGCACCACTCTGGCGAAGGGTCTCGACCTGAATCGTCATCCATTCCTTCTCTCGAGAGATGCTGCCCATCCCACTGAGTCCAGCCCAGGGGTGGGGAACCTGTGGCCTTAAGGCCACATGCGGCCTTCTAGGCCATTAAGTGCGGCCTTTTGAATGAATCCAAATTTTGTAGAACAAATCCTTTTATTTTTATTAATATGTTTTTGTTTGTCTTTTATTATTTTTATTTTAATCTTGAAATGAACGTATTTAAAATACTAAAGAGTAAAAGAAAATTCAACAAAATAATCCTCCCCGACTGACGGCCACAATTAAAACATTAGTAAGTCATGAGGGCTATTTTAACAAAATAATGTACATTTTGAAGTATATCTAATTGAAGTTTCTTGGATGTGGCCTTATTAGATTACAGCTAACTTAATGCGGCATTCCATCGTGAAAAGGCTCCCCACCCCTGTTCTAGCCTTTTATGCCTATCTTCAGTGTAAACCAGCATCTGCAGTTCCTTCCTGCACAATTTCTAAGCACCACTTTGATATGCTTCCTCATCCCTTTCTCACCTATATTCCACACAGTACCCTTATCATCTGGCTCCTTACTTTTGTCTGCACTAGAAATAACACATTTGTAAAACTATCGATCCAACTACAATCGTTCCATCTCAATGATAGACTGCGAAGAATATTGCATCACAACATCATAAAGCAAGGGAGAGAGATGTCTCTTTCATCGTCAGCTGCAAAGCTCAAAAGAACTCATGCAGAGGCCGGTACAATCAGCAACCGATGCCTATGCACACATTTATTATTAGCAACTAAAGACAACTTTCCCCCAAATTGCTTCAAACTAGAAACTATTCAAATATAATTTTTGAAATTAAATTTAACAATGAAATAATTTTAAGTATTAAAGTAAGTAGGTAAGTAAGTAAATGTTATTTATATAGCACGTTTAAATCAACTCGCGTTGAAACCAAAGTGCTTTACATAGAAAAAAATAATTACGTTTCCATACATCCATAGAAACATTTAAAGAACTGCACAGGATAGTCACAAGGGAATGAGGGAGACAGAGGCCTGATGATGTGTTAGGATTTCCACCCCTCCAGATCTGAGTCAATCCAAATCCATTTCTCAGTTCTGATGTGTCCCAACTGCACATCAGGCACCCAACAGAATTTTCATTGCCATGAAGAACTACTAAAGACAAAAAAATACCAGGATTGCGAGAAACAGCGAGTGTTTCAACTGAACGTGAAGACTTCACTGTGCAAATATTTGGTCTCAAATGTAGAGAGAGGAGACGTATACAATGCCCACCTACCCCATAAGGGGATATCAAGTTCTACAATGTCACTCACGAGAGCCTGATAGCTACACATTGTATAACGGCATCGTGCCCTCCAACAACTAAGTCATGGATGTGGAAGGAGTAGATAAAGTCCCGGTAGAAATGGGAAAGGAAGTGAAATTGTAAATATTGCAACCATTCATTGGGTCAGTCTGCATCTGAAGACACCAAAGTAGGATTAACCTTTCAGGTCAATTACCTTTTATCGAAACGAATGGAGAGGTTAAATCCTTGTTAGTGCAATGTATATATTTCACTGGACAATTTTTCAGCCACATTCCTGCACACCCTTTGACTTTCCATGTGTATATGTGGATGTTGGTGAAATAGGCAGGTAGGTAAGTAAAACTGTACATTAAAATAGATTTTGAAAAGATTGAAAGGAGGCAATAAAGCCAGTTGAAGTTCAAAGGGGTAAAAAAGCAATAACAGATTGGTCTTTATTTTCCTAATATGGGATAATTATGTAAAATGATATAAATTGGCACATAAACAATACTTTTGTTTTATGAATTATTCCTTTTAAATGTGTCCATTAACATAATTAACATTGTTTGTTACTCTGAATGAACACACTGATATTAATGGCATGCACTGCTGATGTATGAAAGTGCTGCAAATGCACACAAGTGAATAATGTGCATTTCGGCTGCAAGTGGCTGTGAAATGACAGATGAGGGGCAAGGCTGGCTCTCATTGCTCTAAAATTAACAGGTGTGCAAGGCCATTTCAGAGGGCATTTAATGGTCAACGTCACTAGAGCCACATAGCGGTTAGAATGGGAAACATGACAGATTTCCTCTCCTAAAGGATTTTTCACAACAAGCTAATAATTCCTAATCACTTTAAACAAATCTATGTTATTAACTAAATTTAAATTCTACAACTGGCAGAGTTGGTTTGGAACATGGGTCACTAGATAACCAAGTAACCAGAAACCCAGATTACTAGTCTGGTAATTCAACCACTAAAAAATGTGTCACCACCATAGCCAACACAATAATCCCAAAACCCTGGGCCTGAAGATAACGGAATACACAATAATCCCAGAGTCCAGACCATTTGACTATGCTGATTTTCAGTGGTTGAATGGTTGCTTTATTATCACGTGTACAAACGTACAGTGAAATTCTTTCTCGGCATGCAGACCAGTAAGATTCTTGCCTTACACAAGTAGAATAAGCACAAAATACCTAGAAACTGTCCACTGAGTCTATATGCAAGAGTCGCCAAGTTTTGGTGGCACTTCACAGTCCCAATTGCAGTTGGCCATAAATGATATATAGTAAACCCAGGTCACAGAACTGTTGGTGTACCAACGTGTCCCTGTGCATTGTTCCTGTGCATATATTGATAAAAAAAGAACCCCTGTGCACCAACGCAATGATATACTGATATACAGGCACACCAGAGCCCTGACCCTGGGAATGTAACATGATATATCAGTACATCAACAGTACCGTCAGTGACTTGGGTTTACTATATATCACAACACATGAATGACAACTTACTACTTCAATAGAATCCCCTGGTTATAGTCCTCTTCTTGCGTATGGCGTGCACAGCCTAAAGTTGTAAGACAACTTGTTCTATTTGATCTTATTTGATTGTGCATGCCAGGTTGATTGCATTCGTCAAAACAGGGCGGACTACATGAAGGTTGCAATCTCCCATCCCCTGGTTATAGTGATATTTAATAATTACAAACCCCTATCACAGTGAATATACTGATGTATGTATACCAGCCCCAGAGACCTAACTCTCTGGATATTTATAAGCCTAGAGCCCAGACTGTGAATATATTGATCCATAACCCCAAAACAGTCACCACGGATATATTACCTTGTAACCCCAGGGGGTTAATTGTGGATATAATGATATCAGAGCCCTGAATTTGAATTTATATTTATATATAATAACCCCTCAGGCCTGACTGTGCGGATACATTGATATTGTGAACTCAAAGCCCTGGCATTCTGGATAGATTGATCTTTAGTGGATGTGCATCTACCGTGTAAAACACAACTTGACTGTGAATGGATTAGACAGCATCTGCAGTTCCCTCCTACACATTTTGTCTGTGGATAGATTGGTGTATGTTAAGCCCAGACCCTGGTCAGACAGTCATTGCTGCTCCAGTCGTGCCGGCCCGAGTTGCTGCTCCTCTCCCGCAGTTGACGGCACTCTGACGGGGACTCACCACAGCGCCGTCGCCCAGGGCCGCATCCGGCTCTTTACTCACTTGCTCGGCCTGCAGATGCCGGCTCTGGACCGCTCGGTTGCGCATCAGCACGAACGGCTCCGTCAGGCTGCGGGTCGCCATGGCGGCGTCGCGCCTCACTCACTAGCAGCCGAGCCCCGGCCTGTCGTCAGCAGAGAGCCCCGGCCTGGCGTCAGCAGAGAGCCCCGGCCTGGCGTCAGCAGAGAGCCCCGGCCTGGCGTCAGCAGAGAGCCCCGGCCTGGCGTCAGCAGAGAGCCCCGGCCTGGCGTCAGCAGAGAGCCCCGGCCTGGCGTCAGCAGCGGGCCCCGGCCTGGCGTCAGCAGTCAGAGCCCCCGGCCTGGCGTCAGCAGAGAGCCCCGGCCTGGCGTCAGCAGAGAGCCCCGGCCTGGCGTCAGCAGGGAGCCCCGGCCTGGCGTCAGCAGCGGGCCCCGGCCTGGCGTCAGCAGCGAGCCCCGGCGCCGCTCCGGCCCCCGCCTCCTTCTCCTGGGGGAAGAGAAAGGAGGGAGAACCCGGGCCGGGCGCTATTGAAACCGTGCAACCTTCAAATCCGTCCGACTGCGAGAACTAGCGCCTTCCAGCGGCTGGTGCTGGAATCGCGCCGCTTCTCTCTTTGTCTCTGACCCTGGACTGGACTTGAAGCATTGGCTACTTCTCTCTCCACACATGCTGCCTGACCTGCTGAGAGATTTGTATAGACTGGGAAAATGCTCCTTGGATATGAGGAAGGACATTATTGCCATAGAGGGAGTGCAGAGAAGGTTCACCAGACTGATTCCTGGGATGTCAGGACTGTCTTATGAAGAAAGACTGGATAGACTTGGTTTATACTCTCTAGAATTAGAAGATTGAGAGGGGATCTTATAGAAACTTACAAAATTCTTAAGGGGTTGGACAGGCTAGATGCAGGAAGATTGTTCCCGATGTTGGGGAAGTCCAGGACAAGGGGTCACAGCTTAAGGATAAGGGGGAAATCCTTTAAAACCGAGATGAGAAGAACTTCTTTCACGCAGAGAGTGGTGAATCTCTGGAACTCTCTGCCACAGAGGGTAGTTGAGGCCAGTTCATTGGCTATATTTAAGAGGGAGTTAGATGTGGCCCTTGTGGCTAAGGGGATAAGGGGGTATGGAGAGAAGGCAGGTACGGGATACTGAATTGGATGATCAGCCATGATCATATTGAATGGCGGTGCAGGCTCGAAGGGCCGAATGGCCTACTCCTGCACCTAATTTCTATGTTTCTATATTCCCACGGCGAATTTCGGAAAATATGATGCGCTCTATGAGAATTTGGCTCCCTATCCGACAACATCTACATTCTAAAGCTGCCATCGCCATCTCGTATTCCCTTCATGACTTTGTAGGAATGTTACAACATTTTGAGATTTTGAAAATCAAACCTGTAATTTAGCCCATCAGATAAAGCACTTTAATTTGACACCTAATTCACTTTCATATCTACAGTATTAAAAAAGTTATAGCCATTTTCATAGGCGGAAATTAGCATCTTGTTCCCTATTGCTTTTCCATTGACTTCACACAAAAGCTGTGATTGAGGACAGTCAAAAGCCCATAACGTCCTTAAAAAATAAGGGAATTGAATGAAAATTACAGTTATTGTAGATTGAAGCATTCTGAAACAAATATAACACATCTTACTTGGATTACCTGAAATTAAAGCATATAATTAGTTAGTTACCTAATTGTAGCTACTTACAAAATTGACGGAAATAGTAATAAACACCCAAGCTGCCTTGAAAATTCAAAAATGTGACATTCTCAAGATCAGAACTTTAATATTATTGTATTATATGCCGTAAGTCCGTAACAGATAGGTAAATAAATTATAATTTCTAGCAATAAACCAAGTCTTTATGGAGAAGATCAGTTGCGAGCTGGTACATTGGCATATCATAATTAGTAGCATCATCATACTCCTCAGATTTCTACCTGCTAAATTTTTGTAAGGTGTCCTTGAGACTCTTGAAAGGTGCCCATAAATAAAATTTATTATTATTATTATTATTAGATTGTAACCAATAAGCAACTCTGTACACCTTGTTTTTCCTCAACTTTTCAATTTTGGCATTGTAAACTGCAGGTTTTTGCTCTTCAAACCACGCATGACATGCCTTTCTGCCCACTACTTTCCCATTAAGAATTTCCTGTAGATCACCACATTTGGAGTAGTCCAAATTCGGATAATCTCTGCGAATGCTGTCTAAATCAGTCTCTTTTGCTGGGCATTTGGATTGACAATTTTGCATTTCTTCTTCGGAGACATCTGTTTAAAATGTAAAGGTAAAATAAACACTGAACAGCATTAACAGAAACAACTTATTATTTTCAGTTTTAGATAAAAGGTAGAAATGATAAAGTTAAACGCTAAAACAAATAGTAAATACCCAACAAAAAATTCATATTCATCAGTTTCATTAAATCATTAAATTCATCTACTCAATTAAATTCATCTAAATTTAATTACTAAATCTAAACATCTATCCATTTCTTATGAAAAGGCTAAAGTTTTTAAATAGCCTAAGTATCCAAATAACAAACTAATCCCATTTACACAATAAATCACAATATAACATGATTTTTAAATCTCACTGTCATGAACTTATATGCCAAATGGAAAGAATTTAATGTTTAATTCCCAAAAATTAATCTAGAAACATCCACTCTCAATATAATCAAAATTATTATTTTTTGCACAATTCATGTCACTAAAACTGTTGTGGATATTTAGTATAAAAATATTGATTTTGGATTGACAATAACCCAAAATATAGACAATTTAGATGCTCTTATGACATGATTGTCCAAAAAAAAAAGAATTTTAATCATCTTGTAAGTGGGTGTTTCTGGAATGTGATTAATTGGAATGTTGCCGTTGCCATGAATTTTAAGCCCATATCAGCAGGCAAGACATGGCCGAATCGTTTGGGGACTAAATAACATTTTTGCTTCGTAAAATCAGACTAAAGCCACCCCAAGAAGCAAGATTATATGAGAAGGCAGAGGGTATGGAGAGAAGGCAGGTACGGGATACTGAGTTGGATGATCAGCCATGATCACATTGAATGGCGGTGCAGGCTCGAAGGGCCGAATGGCCTACTCCTGCACCTAATTTCTATGTTTCTATGTTTCTATTATATGTGAAATAAATGACTTACTGCTTGTTTTGTCCTGATATTGTGATCCGTGGCGTTGAAGGCATTGAGAGCGTTATGTCGCTTTTTACTTTAATCCAGCGATTAAATTGTCCAGCGATTTTTAAAAAACGTTTTTTTCTTCAGCGACTAGCAGCCCGAGGAAATCCCTCTCCGACAAGCAATACGAACCTGCATTTTAATCCCACCCCCGCCCCCACCCGAAAGGCTCCGAAGTCGCACACACAGTCAGTGGCAGATCTGGAGCGCTGTTGAAGGTAAGTTTTGTAACATCCCTAGACTTTGCCTCTCCCTAAGCTGAAAGTTTATCTTTGCCTTCTGAGATATCTGATCTCCTCATTAATGGCCACCCACACATTCTTAATTTTCATATCTCCTATAAATTGGTCTCCACCTTCAGTTCTCTCATCTATGCTCTGGAATTATGTCCTAAACCTCTCCAGCTTTCCCTTTTTGACAAGACTTTTTGTCGCCTGTGTCATCATCCTTTGTGGCTATTTTCTGTGTGGGATTTTCTTTGCAGGTGTGGGACTGAATGGGAATATTTTACTATATTAGAGGGATTATATAAATCAGGTTGTTGTTGAGTCATAATATGCATGATAATATTGGACTGCAGTTTCGGTTTGTAATGTAAACTACAATCTTAGTTTCTCATTTTAATTTGAATATTACTTGGTAAAAGCAGTGAAGATTGTAGTGTAAAGGGGCTGTCCCACTGTGGCGACCTAATTGGCGAGTTTAGAAACGTTTGCCTTCGACTCATACTCGCAGCATGGTCGTCACGAGGTCCTAGGAGGTCTTTGTAACTCTCCTTCATGCTCGAGAGTAGTCCTCGAAGCCTCAGCTAGGTTGCGGCGTTTTTTTCAACATGCTGAAAAATGCCCGCGAGGAAAAAAAGGTCGCCATGGAAAAAATCTATATTTTTTTTACTCGTAGGTTTAGTCCATGTAAGTCGTAGTAGGTCGCCATGTCAGTCGTAGGTAATCGAGGGTAGTTGAAGGTAGTCGTAGATAGTCTTCATCATAGTCGAAGGGAGGTCGAAGGGAGGTCGTCTTCACTCTCCAATTTTCCAATTGTCCAAGTGTCCAATTTTCCCGATTCCAACATAGTCGAAAGAGGTTGAAGGAGGTCTTCTACATAGTCGAAGGAGGTCTTCAACATGGCACTTTTTTCAAACTCTCCTAAACTCTTCTAAACTCGCCAATTAGGTCTCCGCAGTGGGACAGCCCCTTTAAGCTGTAATTTTGTTTAACAGTAGTGCACTGTGCCATTGGATTGGAATATGGATTCTAATGTTAGATTAGGAAGCTGGCCAGGAAGGGGTTAAACTGGTTGAGCCTGGACAGATGATTGTATTAGATTACAACATATGTTGGATTGTAACAAGAAACCATACCGTCCATTGACTAATTGTAACATGAGTTGCAATTAACAACCCTTGGTGAAAAGCAAGTTTTCCTCAACTCAGTTGTACATGGTTGACCCCCTTATCCAGAGAAATGACCCTGGTTCTTGTCTCCACTCTGAGGGAAGTACCTTTCAGTTTGTGCATTGTGAACAGTCTTCAAAATGTTGTATGTTCCCAAGAGACTATCCCACTTCCTTCTGAATTAAGTAATCTGTGCTTGAAGTATAGCCTTCAGCCTGGTATGTGTAAACCACACTGCCCCAAGACAAATTGGTTCTTTCACAGATATGGAAACCAAGAATGCACATGATCCAGTGGTCTCACCAAGGCTCTGTCCCATTTGGTCTAATCTAAGTCCAAGAGGACCTGAGCAAGGTTTTTTTTAATCAACATCCCAGATTCTTTAAAATAAAAACCATTAGGCCTGTCACCTTTTGAATTGCTTGCCCCGCCAGTATTTAACTTGAGACATTTCATGTATTAGTGCATCAAGAACATGATTTACTATATAGATATACACAAGAGATTGAAGATGGTGAAATCTGGAGCAAAACACAAAGTGCTGGAAGAACTCAGTGGGTCAAGCAGCACCTGGGGAGGGAATGGACAGACACCATTTTGGGTTGATTTAATCTGAAGAAGGGTCCCGACCTGAAAAGTCACTTGTCTATTCATCTCCTAGATGGTGCCCGACTCACTAAGTTCCTGCAGCACTTTGTGTTATGCTTCATTATGTACTGGCTTCTTACCATTATATTAGTATGCACAGGAACGGGCCCTTTGATGCACCATGTCTGTACCTACCCTGAAGCTAATCTAACTAACCTCATCTGTCTGCACATGATCTGCATCCCTCTGTTCCTTGTCTGTCGATGTGTCTCTCTAAATGCCTCTTAAACATTGCTATCTTGTCTACTTTATGCCACCCTCTCCTGACAGCACATTCCAGGCACGTACCACTCTATGTTAAAAAAAAGTTACCCTTTTCACCTGTTCCTAAACCTGTACCCTCTTGCATTTGAAATCTCCAATTTTGGAAAAAGCACTGTTTAACCTATCTTTGGTTCTCATCATTTTATAAGCTTGTATCAGATGCCTCCTCAGCTGCCAATGCCGCAGAGAAAATAATCCAAGATTGTCAAATACCCCTGACCCGAATCGTTACCTATCCATGTTCTCCAGAGATGCTGTCTGACCCATTGACTTACTCCAGCACTTTGTGTCCAAGTTTGTCTAATCTTCGCTTACAGCTCGTGCAGGTGATCACTGTGTTACAGTCATTCAAGTAACAGATATTCATTCTTACAGAATTCCCAAATGAATACTCAAAATTCCTCTCATTGAATTTGTGAAAAAAAAAGTAAATAAACATGTTTTTTGACACATGCACAGATGTCTTGGCTTCACATTGTGGAAATTCGTAATATAGACCGTTTTCAAGTAACGTTTCCCCCCCCTTCCATAATGTGTAATCCATAATACACTCCAATCCAGACAACATCCTAGTGAAACTCCACTGCCCCCTCTCCAAAGCCACTGCATCCTTCAGTTAGTGTGTTGATCAGAATTACACACAATACTCCAAATGTGACCGAACCAAAGCTGACTCCAACTTTTTTTATTCAAGGAAGGCAAGGATGCCACACATCTTCTTAGTTTACTTGTGTCGCCACTTATAAGGAATTGTGGTCTTTCACCCCAAGATCCCTCTAAATGTCAGTGTTCCTAAGAGCCCTGCCATTTACTGTAAACTTTCCTCTACCTACTTTGACCTACCAAATGCGTCGCCATTGATGTAAGGATTACCAGCAAATAATTTCCTGGTTTTCTCAGTGTTCCCTTTTTCAAACAAGGTAACCTCATTGGTTATTTTCCAGTCTTCTGGGAACTCACCTGTATCTAAAGAGGATACAAAGGTAACACAAAAAAGCTGGAGAAACTCAGCGGGTGCAGCAGCATCTATGGAGCGAAGGAAATAGGCGACGTTTCGGGCTGAAACCCTTCTTCAGACTGATCGGGGGCGGGGGTGGGCGGGGACAAGAAAGGAAAAAGGAGGAGGAGCCCGAAGGCTGGGGGATGGGAGGAGACAGCAGGGGGACTGAGGAAAGGGAGGAGACAGCAAGGACTAACAAAGGTATCTGTGTCGGCCTCAGCAATCTGCCCTCTTGCTTCCCTCAATGTCCTGGGATAGATCACATCAGGACCTGGAAACTTACCCCTCTGAATGTTTTTTAAGACACCCAACACCTCCTCCTGCTTAATATCAACATGCTTTAGAATATCAACTTAACCTTCTCTGATCTCGACATAATCGACCCCCAACTACTTTGTGAAAAGCAATACAATTGCTATCAAGGACATCATCCATTTCCGCTGGCACCACACGTAAATATCCTCCTTTGTCCTTGTGAAAAACTTGCACCTCAGGTCCCATTTAAAATGTTCCCCTCTCACAGTAAACCTATACCCTCTTGTTTTAGACTCTCCTCCCCTCAGAAAGAGAGTGTGGCCATCCACCATATTTATGCCCCCTCATGGTTTTTATAATGACTGGGGCCTGACCTTCTAGAAGGTCACCCCTCATACTCCTTTGCTCTGGGAAAACAGTCCCAGCATATCTTGTCTTATAACTCAAAGCCTCCAGTCCCAACAGCTTGTGAATCTTTTCTGACTCCTTTCAAACTTCCGACATCCTTCTTTGGTAAAGTGATCAGAACTGTGGAGGCCAAGTAAGTAGATAGATAGATAGATAGATAGATAGATAGATAGATAGATAGATAGGTAGGTAGGTAGATAGATAGATAGATAGATAGATAGATAGATAGATAGATAGATAGATAGATAGATAGATAGATAGATAGATAGATAGATAGATAGATAGATAGATAGATAGATTGATTGATTGATTGATTCTTGGTTAGTATGGGTGGCAGAGGTTATGGGGAGAAGGCAGAAGAATGGGGGTTAGGATGGAGAGATAGATCAGCCATGATTGAATGGCGGAGTAGACTTGATGGGCCAAATGGCCTAATTCTGCTCCTATCACATGATAGGAGCAGAATCAATGCACACAATATCCTAGATGCGGTTTTACCAATATCTTATACAATTATAACATGATGTCACAACTCTTGCACTCAAAGACTGGTCAGATGAAGGCAAACATGCCATACACCTTCTTCATCAAGTTAATCGGTGTCACCTCTTTCAGGGAAGCATGCACTTGAACCCTTTGATCTCTCTCTGCTCTCTATTCTACAACACTCTCCAGGCCCCAGTCATTACTGCGGTGACCAGAACTGCACTCAATGCTCCAAATGTGGCCCAGTTGTTGACCGTCAATGCTATACCACTGAACTGGCTGCTGCTGTTGCTTTCTCCTGAGAAACCCTGTGCTCCCCTCCTCTTCCCCCACTGCAATATCCAAAACGATATGCCTGTTAGTGTAGGGACAGCCACAAGGGGCTCCTGCACAAATGATCTGCCGCTCCTGGTAGTCCCCCATCTCTCTATCTGAACCTGTGGTCTGCCCATCTCTGCAGATCGCCTATCTTTACCATTTTGTGTCCCCTCCACGCTCAACATTGAATCAATGTTTTTAATTTTTCAAAACAAGAAGAATAATCTCACATTGTCCTGGGCTATTTTCCACACAACATCTGGAAATGCTGCACTGCTGCGGACAGGAAAGCACTACAACGGGTGGTGAAAACCGTGCAGCACATCATCGGTGCCCCGCTCCCTGCCATGGATGCCCTCCACCGAAAACGGTGTCTGAGACGGGCTGGGAAGATCATCAAAGACCCCTCACACCCCAACCATGGACTGTTTGCCCTCCTCCCATCAGGGAGGCGGTACATGAGCCTCAGGTCACGTACCAGCAGGATGAGGAAAAGCTTCTATAACAACACAATCACACTGCGGAACTCGGAGTCCCGACGATAGATTTCTCTGGTCCCTCCGTCCCCCTTTGTTTAACATTCTGTATTTCCTGGGCTATTTTTTTTCCGCAACACTACACTTTTTCGTTGCTTACTTGTATTTGTAACATGTTATTGTTGAATTGAATTGAATTGAATTTTTGCTTACTTATGTAACCTGGCTATGTTTCTTTGAGGATACGTGCTTGCTTCTCACTGTTCATTTTACCATCTGCTTTTGTGCCTTCGGCAAACTTTGGGTTTTTTTCAGCAAGACTTCTAGCGTAGCTGTGTCAACCCAAGTGATGTGGACTGTAGTATTAGCTGATATCACTAGACAATGGCATGCATTTTGCCACTATATTGTAATGAGAAGTTTGTTTAGATTGGATGGCAATGTTAACCTGCACCACGGACTGTAATTGCTTTAGTTTAGAGAAAAAGTGTGGAAACAGGGCCTTCGCCCCACCCAGTCTGCACTGACCAGCAATCACTCATACACCAGTTCTATCCTGCCCACAAAGACAATTTACAGAAGTCAATTAACCTACAAATTTGCACACCTTAGGAATGTGGGCAGAAACCGGAGCATTTCCGAGAAAACCAACAGTCACAGGGAGAATGTACAAACTCCGTACCGACTGCACCTGTAGTCAGGATCGAACCCGGGTCTCGAGCACTGTAAGGCAACAACTCCACTCTGCTGTCCCATTGTATTAGGATACAGCAAACTTCATTTCTAATCATTTTCCACAGCATCTGCTCCCAAGGTGACACATTCCATTTTAGGATATCTGAGATCTCCTCTTTCTTCAATAAATGTGATTCCCCCTCTACAATCGTAGAGGGATCCCTCACCTGTATCACCTTTGTGTCCCATAGTTCGTTTAGAATTAGTCCAAGCCTTACTACGTTAGTGCTAATCCCATCACCAGACGGCACAATGATAGTTCCCTTGGTCCTCACCTTTCACCCACCAGCCTCCACATCAGCCTTTAACATTTCTGTCCCCTCCATTGTGATCCCACTACCAGTCACATCTTCCCATCTACACCACGTTCCACCTTCCGCAGAGACCTCGCCCTCCACAACCCCTTAGTTCACACCCGTTCCCACCTTAACCACCCCCTCCCCAGGTATTTTTCCCTGCAACAACAGGAGATGTAACAACTATCCCTGTACCTCCACCAGTCCTTCCAGCTGAGACTAAAGTTCACACGCACCTCCTCTAACCTGATCTACTTCATCTGGTGTTCCCGATGTGGCCTCTTCTACATCGGTGACACCAACCATAGACTCACCGACCGTTTCTCTGAACATTTGTGCTCGGTATGTCAAGATCTACTGGATCTCCTGTTGGCTAACCATTTTAATCCCCCTTCTCATTCTCATACTGAACTTTCTATCCAGGGCATCCTCCATTGCCAGAGTGTGGCCACATGCAAACTGGAGGAACAGCGACTCATATTCGGCTTCGGTAGCTTACAACACAATGGTATGAACATTGAATTCTCCAAGGTAGACAAAAGTGCTGGAGAAACTCAGCGGGTGAAGCAGCATCGATGGAGCGAAGGAAATAGGCGACGTTTTGAGCCGAAACCCTTCTTCACCCTCATTAAATTCTCCAATTTTAGATAACCTCAAACAACCCTTCCCCCCTCCCCTTTCTTCCCCACACCTCCTCCCCTGTGCCCCACCTATACTCCCACCTATTGCTCTCATCCCCTCCACCCACATTTACTGTGGTTACAGCAAGAGAAATGACACAATGTCTTAAAGGAGGCACCCCTTAACCAGGGAGCAGCCAGGTTCAGACATGTCTTAGTTACACCCGCCAGCTGTAACTCAAGCCAACAAGAGATTTAATTAATCCACTCCAGAAATCTGATCCTGCCGATCAAACTGGATATCCAGTATCACTGTACACACAGTGTTTGTATGAGCCATGAGGGAAGGAAATACACTGGCACACAATAGGATAGTTGCTGCCTCACAATTCTCCAAGCACTGCATGTTCTTCCTGTGAATGCAAGGATTTCTCCAGTTTCCCCTCACATGCAGGTGGGAAGGATAAATGATTACCCCTAGTATTTAGGTGAGTGGGAGAATAAAACAGGATCAATGTAAATGGGTGCATGAAGGCCGGATGGACCAGGAAGCCTGTACCCTTGTTGTACGACTCCAAGACAAGAACATTTAGCCAAGATCCTGTCTGTCTTTTCAGGAGGGTATTAAAAATGTACGTGGTCCCACAGTCAGCTTTTCCCCAGTGATCTGTCCAATGTTCATCTTCCCAGCCAACTATCACCACAACTGATCATTTTCATTTTGTGCGTTTGTGTGAAGAGTACTCGCTTGTAGAGGACAATGCGGCATTCTATATTAATAAGTAAACAATGCAGCAGGTATAGATTTGCCAAGATTATCATATTAAACTGGAGTAACTCAGCGAGACAGGCAGCATCTCTGGAGAGAAGGAATGGGTGATGTTTCCAGTCGAGTCCCTTCTTCAGACCCGAAATGTCACCCATTGCTGCTCTCCAGAGATGCTGCCAGTCCCACTGAGTTACTCCAGCTTTTTTGTCTATCTTCGGTTTAAACCAGCATCTGCAGTTCCTTCCTACACATGTTATATTAATATGTGTTAAGCATTACAACAACTCCAACAATGACAACTTTGCAATCAGCTCCATATCTGAAAGTGTTACATGTGTTCAATGTGTTAGGTTAAGAGAATTCATCTTCAGTCAACATTGCTTGTTCATTGAATCAACTGTTTGGTTAAGTTGGAAGTCAAGAAAATAAAGATCTACAGGTAAACAAAAAGTTCTCACATGAGACAAGAACCACATCTTCTGACAGTGTCAGAATATGTCAATGGCAAAATATTAAAAAATAAAAATCGGACTTTTTTTCTACAATGGCTTTTTAGAATTTAGCATTGTTGCTAAACGGTGCAACAGATTAACGGTGGATGCGATCTCGCTGGCTCTCCACTCCGCTCTGGACCACTTGGACAACAAAAACTCATATGTCAGGCTGTTATTCATTGATTACAGCTCGGCGTTTAACACCATTATCCCCTCCAAGCTGGTTACCAAGCTCTCAGATCTGGGTCTCTGCACATCCCTCTGCAATTGGATCCTCGACTTCCTCATTCAAAGACCACAGACTGT
The DNA here is from genome assembly GCF_028641065.1 of Leucoraja erinaceus. Classification (NCBI taxonomy): domain Eukaryota; kingdom Metazoa; phylum Chordata; class Chondrichthyes; order Rajiformes; family Rajidae; genus Leucoraja; species Leucoraja erinaceus. The sequence goes on along the minus strand of NC_073397.1, from coordinate 7,606,963 downwards.
CCGTATTGGTGGAAATGTGTCAGCCTCGATAACAATCAGCAGGGGAGCACCTCAAGACTGTGTGCTCAGCCCCCTGCTGTACTCACTCTATACTCATGACTGCGTAGCCAGTCACAGTGCGAACTCCATCATCAAGTTCGCTGACGACACCACTGCTGTGGGACGTATCACTGATGGGGATGAGTCAGAATATAGAAGAGAGATCGACCGACTGACCATATGATGCCAGCACAATAACCTGGTCCTCAACACCAGCCAAACCAACTGATTGTGGACTTTGGAAGGGGTAGGTTGGGGACCCACAGTCCCGTTTATATCAACAGGTCAATGGTTGAAAGGGTCAAGAGCTTCAAATTCCTGGGCGTGCATATTTCTGAAGATCTTCCCTGGTCCAAGAACACTGATGTAATTATAAAGAAAGCACATCAGAGCCTCTACTTCCTGAGAAGATTATGGAGAGTCGGTTTGTCAAGGAAGACTCTCTTTAACTTCTACAGGTGCACAGTAGAGAGCATGCTGACCAGTTGCATCGTGGCTTGGTTCGGCAACTTGAGCGCCCAGGAACAGAAAAGACTACAGAAAGTAGTAAACACTGCCCAGTCCATCATCGGCTCTGACCTCCCTACCATCGAGGGGAGCTATCGCAGTCGCTGCCTCAAAAAGGCTGGCAGCATCATCAAGGAACCGCACCATCCTGACTACACACTCATCTCCCTGCTACCTTCAAGTAGAAGGTACAGGAGCCTGAAGACTGCAACGTCCAAGTTCAGGAATAGCTACTTCCCCACAGCCATCAGGCTATTAAACTCAACTCAAACAAAACTCTGAACATTAATAGCTCATTATCTGTTTATTTGCACTTTATCTGCTTATTTATTCATGTGTGAATATATTTATATAATGGTATATGGACACACTGATCTGTTCTGTATTCATGCCTTCTATATTCTGTTGTGCTGAAGCAAAGCAAGAATTTCATTGTCCTATCTGGGACAAATGACAATAAACTCTCTTGAATCTTGAATCTTGTACTTAAGATTTGTTGTAATAGTGGGTAGAACTTGTACATGACAAATTCCAATGAGTATCCAGATGATCTTTATCAGTGATGTTGGTTGTAGAAAAAAAATCTTTTGACCTTCATAGTATTGCAAGATCTATTACATGCCACTGAGGGGCAGTTGGAACCTTGTTTTAAGGTCGATCAAATGTTACTGGTTCCAACATTCCATTAAATTAATACTACAGAGGGAATGTCAGTTTTAAGTACAAGTCTCTGGAAAGTGACTCAATATCACCATTTTTATCTTCACAGTAATCCAGCCAGCTAGGTCAAGGCTATTTATATGAAAGGAAATGACAAACTTCCTGGTCTACGGGAGCCAATACATGGGGCAGGGATCTGGATTTTGTGCGTCAATGGACTGCAACCTTATGCTTGACTTTCATCATTGTGACAAATGCCCTGTGGAATGTGTCTCCCATCAGTAACTAAGCATTCTTCGGCTAAACCAAGTAATTAATCCACCCACCAGTGTCAGCTGGGAGACACTTTTACGAATCAATTGGATTGAGGATAATATTTCCTTAAATTCCGGTCAAACCTGATTACTTGTGAAATTCACATCTAGAAGTTCAAATTTTCCTCTTGAAGTCAAACCCTTATTAATGTCAGCATTGTCGCGCTGTTTAATAACCTTTTCTGCTCTCAGCAAGGAGCTTTCTTGAATAATTCTGTTGACTTAGAGGTCAGAGTTGTTCAGGAATGACAAATAATTGTATTCAAATCCGTTATTAGATGCCCTCCCCCCCTCCTTTATGTAGACAACTGCAATTTCCTCATCTATCATAGATATTTTTCTGTACCGAATTCAACCCGATTAAACCATCTACTTACAACTCAGGACCAAAATGAATTCATTTATTTTCAAGTGGTCGGAGCAGGAGCAGCAGCAGGGGAAACAAAGCTGGGATTTGCTGAGGCTTAAGCTCTTAGGAGTTTTTACCGTGTTTTTCTTTAGGTAGCGGTAGCGGTTGTCTTAAATTCCAGGCGGGACCAGTTACAGCACGTACATTTCAAGGAGGTTGGAACAGGAGTGGCAGCAGGTGAAGGAGAGCAGGGTTTGGCTGAGGAATCAAATTTGCAAAGTGGTAAATTGGCAAATGAGGCAATTAAATGCTCTCGGGGAGCAGCCAGTCGAGGGAAGTGCCTTGTGAGAAAAGTGCGAGTCTTTGGCTCAAGCGTCTTCGGTGAGGAGGATGAGGCAAGGAGGCTACACTTGTTGGAAATTGAGACTTGTCTTCTGAGGAAATGACAGGCATGTTGTAGCAGTGTGTTTCCTGCAGGATGTGGGAAGACAGGAACACTGTTGGTGCTTCTGGAAACTACACCTGCAGCAATTGTGTCCAGGTGCAGCTCCTGAACGAACGTGTTCGGGAACTGGAGAAGCAACTGGCTCGCCTCAGGGCCATCTGGGAAAACGAGCGTTTCCTGGACAGGACCTCCAGTGAGGATGTCACGCCAAGGATACAGGCAGATCGAAGGTGGATGACTGAGAAGGGGGAGTAACCGTGGAGTGCAGGAGACAATAGACAATAGGTGCAGGAGTAGGCCATTCGGCCCTTCGAACCAGCACCACCATTCTATTAGATCATGGCTGATCATCCCCAATCAGTACCCCGTTCCTGCCTTCTCCCCATATCCCCTGACTCCGCTATCTTTAAGAGCCTTATCTAGCTCTCTCTTGAAAGCATCCAGAGAACCGTCCCCTAAGACCGAGAATTCCACAAACTCACAACTCTCTGTGTGAAGAAGTGTTTCCTCATCTCTGTTTTAAATAGCTTACCCCTTATTCTTAAACTGTGGCCCCTGGTTCTGGACTCCCCCAACATCGGGAACATGTTTCCTGCCTCTAGCGTGTCCAAACCCTTCATAATCTTATATATTTCAATAAGATCAATCCCCTCTCATCCTTCTAAACTCCAGAGTATACAAGCCCAGCCGCTCCATTCTATCAACATATGACAGTCCCGCCATCCCGGGAATTAACCTTGTAAACCTATGCTGCACTCCCTCAATAGCAAGAATGTCCTTCCTCAAATTACGGGACCAAAACTGCACACAATACTCCAGGTGTGGTCTCACTAGGGCCCGATACAACTGCAGAAGGACCTCTTTGCTCCGATACTCAACTCCATTTGTTATAAAGGCCAACATGCCATTCGCTTTCCTCATTGCCTGCTGTACCTGCATGCTTACTTTCATTGACTGATGAACAAGGACCCCCAGATCCCGTTGTACTTCCCCTTTTCCCAACCTGACACAATTTAAATAGTAATCTGCCTTCCTGTTTTTGCTACCAAAGTGGTTAACCTCACATTTATCCACATTAAACTGCATCTGCCATGCATCTGCCCACTCACCCAACCTGTCCAAGTCAATCTGCATTTTCATAGCATCCTCCTCACAGTTCACACTGCCACCCAGCTTTGTGTCATCTGCAAGTTTGCTAATGTTACTTTGAATCCCTTCATCTAAATCATTGATGTATATTGTAAATAGCTGCGGTCCCAGCACCGAGCCTTGTGGTACCCCACTAGTCACTGCCTGTCATTCTGAAAGGGGCCCGTTAATCCCTACTCTTTGTTTCCTGTCTGCCAACCAATTTTCTATCCATGTCAGCACTCTACCCTCAATACCATGTCCGCTAATTTTGCCCACTAATCTCCTATGTGGGACCTTATCAAATGCATTCTGAAAGTTCAGGTACACTACATCCACTGGCTCTCCCTTGTCCATTTTATCTAGTTACATCCTCAAACAATTGGCCAAGCATGATTTCTCCTTCGTAAATCCATGCTGACTCGGACCGATCCTGTTACTGCTATCCATACGTGCTGCTATTTCATCTTTTATAATTGACTCCAGCATCTTCCCCACCACCGATATCAGGCTAACTGGTCTATAATTCCCCGTTTTCTCTCTCCCGCCTTTCTTAAAAACTGGGATAACATTAGTTACCCTCCAATCCACAGGAACTGAACCTGAATCTAAAGAACATTGGAAAATTATCACCAATACGTCCACGATTTCTAGAGAAACTTCCTTAAGTACCCTGGAATGCGGACCATCAGGCCATGGGATTCATCAGCCTTCACTCCCATCAGTCTATCCAATAGCATTTCCTGCCTAATGTGGATTTCCTCCAGTTCCTCCATCACCCCATATCCTCTGGCCACTAGTACATCAGGAAGATTGTTTGTGTTACCTGTTCAACTCATCTGCCATTTCCTTGTTCCCCATAATAAATTCACCCTTTTCAGTCTTCAAGGTTCCAACTTTTGTCTTGACTAATGTTTTCCTCTTCACATACCTAAAGAAGCTTTTACTATCCTCCTTTATATTCTTGGCTAGCTTACCTTCGTACCTCATCTTTTCTCCCCGTATTGCCTTTTTAGTTATCTTCTGTTGCTCTTTAAACATTACCCAATCATCGTGCTTCCCGCTCATCTTTGCTATGTTGTACTTCTCTATTATTTTTATACTGTCCCTGACATCCCTTGTCAGCCACGGTCGTCCCTTATTCCCCTTGGAATCTTTCTTCCTCTTTGGAATGAACTGTTCCTGCACCTTCTGAATTATTCCCAGAAATACCTGCCATTGTTGATCCACTGTCATCCCTGCTAGGGTATCTTTCCAGTCAACTTTGGCCAGCTCCTCCCTCATGGCTCCATAATCCCCTTTATTCAACTGTAACACTGACATTTCCGATTTACCCTTCTCCCTCTCCAATTGTAGGTTAAACTTGACCATATTATGGTCACTACCTCCTAATGGCTCCGTAACCTCAAGTTCCTTTATCAAATCCGGTTCATTACATAACACCTAATTACATAACACATAAATCCGGTTCATTCCAGAATTGCCTTCTCCCTGGTTGGCTCCAATACAAGCTGCTCTAAGAATCCATCATGGAGGCACTCCACAAACTCCCTTTCTTGGGGTCCAGTACCAACCTGATTTTCCCAGTCTACCTGCATGTTGAAATCTCCCATAACAACCGTAGCATTACCTTTACTACATGCCAATTTTAACTCCTGATTCAACTTGCACCCTATATCCAGAATACTATTTGGGGGGTAAGTCCCATTAGGGGCCATACTGACTCCACATCTCCTGTTTCAATGTCGCCCTTGCAAGGGACTGAATTTCATTCCTCACCAACAGAGCTACCCCGCCCCCTCTGCCCACCTGTCTGTTTTTTCGATAGGAGGTATACCCTTGAATATTCAGTTCCCAGCCCTGGCCCTCTTGCAGCCATGTCTCTGTAATTCCCATAACATCATACTTGCCAATTTCTAACTGAGCCTCAAGCTTGTCCATTTTATTTCTTATACTTCGTGCATTCATATACAACACTTTGACCTTGGTATTCACCTCCCCTCTCACGCTGCTCGCAATTAGCCCTGACCTTGCTCTCGTATACCTTCTCGAGCTTTCCTTCCCATTAATTCGAGTCTTTTGTAACTTTTCCTGTAGTCACTTCCCCTTCAACTCCATCTTTATACCCCCAATTTGTTAATCCCTCCCCCCCAGTATTTACTTTAACCCCACAGTGGCTGTGCCAAATGGAAACAGGTACACCCTTTTGGGAGCTGTCGATACAGCGGTGGACAGGTCAGTGGCTCCATATCTAGTGATGAGACTCGACTGGCGAGACCGACTTCGGGCAGAGCTATGGTGGTGGGCGACTCCATCGTCCGAGGTGCGGACAGGAGATTCTGTGGCGGCAGGCGAGACGCAAGGATGGTCTGTTGCCTCCCTGGTGCCAGGATGCAAGTTTTCACAATCCAAATTCAGAACATCCTGGAGAGGGAAGGTAAACAGCCGGCAGTAGTTGTGCAGGTGGGCACAAACGACATCGGGAAGAAGAGGAAGCAGACTGAAAAGCAGGACTTCTAGGGTGATTATCTCTGGATTGCTTCTAGTACCTCGTGTACCTCCAGTAAAACACAGACCACTGGGATCTCTTCTGTGGAAGGGGTGACCTGTACAAAAGGAACGGGTTACACCTTAACTGGAGGGGGACCAACGTTTGCTAGTTCTACACGTGTGGGTTTAAACTAAATAGTGGGGGGGAGGGATTGACAAATTGGGAGTATAAAGATGAAGTTAAAGGGGAAGTGAGTACAGGAAAAGTGACAAAGGACTCCCAAATTAATGAGAATGAAAGTTTAACATAGAAACATAGAAACATAGAAATTAGGTGCAGGAGTAGGCCATTCGGCCCTTCGAGCCTGCACCGCCATTCAATATGATCATATGATTAAAAGGGATAAGAGAGTAAGGTCAGGGCCAATAGCGAGTGGTGTGAGAGGGGAGGCAAATACCGAAGTTAAAGTGTGTATATCAATGCGGCAAGTATAAGAAATAAAGTGGACGAGCTTGATGCTCAGTTAGAAAGTGGCAAGAATGATGTTATGGGAATTACAGAGACATGGCTGCAAGAGGGCCAGGTCTGGGAACTGAATATTCAAGGGTATACCTCCTATCGAAAAGACAGACAGATGGGCAGTGGGGGTGGGGTAGCCTAGTTGGTGAGGAATGAAATTCAGTCCCTTGCAACGGGTGACATTGAAACAGGAGACGTAGTGTCAGTATGGATAGAACTAAGGAATTGTAACAAGACACTAATGGGAGTTATCTACAGCCCCCCCCCACCATACTGCCTGGATCTAGGGTGCAAGTGAATCGAGAGTTAAAATTGGCATGTCGCAAAGGTAATGCTCCAGTTGTTATGGGAGATTTCAACCTGCAGGTACACTGGGAAAATCAGGTTGGAACTGGACCCCAAGAAAGGGGGTTTGTGGAGTGCCTCCGTGATGGAGCAGCTTGTACTGGAGGCAACCAGGAAGAAAGCAATTCTAAAATTTAGTGTTGTGTTATGAACTGGATTTGGTCAGGGAACTCGAGGTAAAGGAGCCATTAGGAGGTAGTAACCATAATATGATGTTTTAAACTCCAATTTGAGGGAGAGGGGTAAATCGGTATTACAGTTGAAGAAAGGGGACTATGGAGCCATGAGGGAGGAGTTGGCCAAAGTTGACTGGAAAGATACCGCAGCAGGGATGACAGTGGAATAATGGCAGGTATTTCCGGGTATAATACAGAAGGTGCAGGATCGGTTCATTCCAAAGAGGAAGTAAGATTCCAAGGGGAGTAAGGGGCGACCGTGATCATCCCCAATCAGTACCCCATTCCTGCCTTCTCCCCATATCCCTGACTCCGCTATCTTTAAGAGCCTTATCTAGCTCTCTGTTGAAAGTATCTAGAGAACCGGCCTCCACCACCCTCTGAGGCAGAGAATTCCACAGACTCACAACTCTGTGTGAAAAAGTGTTTCCTCATCTCCATTCGAAATGGCTTACCCCTTATTCTTAAACTGTGGTCCCTGGTTCTGGACTCCCCCAACATCGGGAACATGTTTCCTGCCGCTAGCGTGTCCAAACCCTTAATAATCTTATCTGTTTCAATAAGATTCCCTCTCATCCTTCTAAATTCCAGAGTGTACAAGCCCCGGCCGCTCCATTCTCTCAGCAAATGACAGTCCTGCCATCCCGGGAATTAACCTTATAAACCTACTCGGCACTCCCTCAAAACAATAATGTCCTTCCTCAAATTAAGGGACCAAAACTACACACAATACTCCAGGTGTGGTCTCACCAGGGCCCTGTACATCTGCAGAAGGACCTCTTTGCTCCTATACTCAACTCCTCTTGTTATGAAGGCCAACATGCCATTCGCTTTCTTCACTGCCTGCTATACCTGCTTGCTTACTTTCGTTGACTGATGAACAAGGACCCCCAGATCCAATTGTACTTCCCCTTTTCCCAACGACACCATTTAGAGAATAATCTGCCTTCCTGTTTTTGCTACCAAAGTGGCTAACCTCACATTTATTCACATTAGACTGCATCTGCCCACTCACCCAACCTGTCCTAGTTACCCTGCATCCTCATAGCATCCTCCTCACTGTTCACACTGCCACCCAGCTTTGTGTCATCTGCAAATGTTAATGTTACTTTGAATCCCTTCATCTAAATCATTGATGTATATTGTAAATAGCAGCGGTCCCAGCACCAAGCCTTGCGGTACCCCACTAGTCACTGCCTGCCATTCTGAAAGGGACCTGTTAATCCTTACTCTTTGTTTCCTGTCTGCCAACCAATTTTCTATCCATGTCAGCACCCTACCCCTAATAATATGTGGCCTAATTTTGCCCACTAATCTCCTATGTGGAACCTTATCAAATGCTTTCTGAAAGTCCAGGTACAATACATCCACTAGCTCTCCCTTGTCCATTTTCCTAGTTCCATCCTCAAACAATTGGCCTACTCCTACACCTATTATCTATTTTTAATCCAATGAGTCTTTTCTCAGGGCTTCAGTACAGGATGAATGATAGTGAGATACCTATAATAATTTTGATATAGAAGGCCAATCAACCATTGAGTTCATGTTAGCTACTTGTAGATTCAATCGGTTCCATTCTCTTCCCTATTGCTTCTCTAAAATGCTATTGATTATTTTCGCTGTAGTCCTACTGGATTCTTTCTGCGACTGCAAGTTTCCTGAAGGTACAGATTTCCTGGTGAATCCCAAGAGACGTGGGGGTTAATATTCCATTTGGTTAATAGGTTGAGTGGCCATTGTAAATTAGCAATGCAGTTCCTCATTGAAAACCCGGATTGACTCCACCCTCCACTTGTAGCAGAAGCAAATTTCAGATCATAACCACTGTGTCAAAAAGCTATCCCTTTGCATCTTTTTCCTGTTCTATGAATCAGTCACCCCAGGTTCTTGAAACGCTTGTTCATGAGAACAGACTCATTAGTCTGTTTAGCTGATCAAAAGTCATCCTGCACGCTTCCATTTGGCCTTCTTAGCTTCTCCTGTCTAACCTTGCAGCTAAAATTCAGTATCTGCAGAATTGCTAGCTTGCTCAGCCCTGAAAGTGGGCATCCATCATGCTTGGACACGATGGCCTCAAATACAAAAGGTTCGCTGACACTCAGAAGTATCCACAGAGCTGGGGCAGACATCCCAAAATCTCCCGTGTTAGGAGGCATGTCCTTTACAATCCCGCAACGATGTCAATGCAAATAAACTAGTTATTTTGGTCAGACCATTCATATTATGAGATTACCCTTTGGTGGAGCAGTAATTCATTGGTACTTTGTCCAATCGGTGGCATACTTACGATTTGATCCATGCACTCGTACTTCCTGCATACGGCATGCACAGCCTCAAGTTGCAGGACCACTTGTTCTATTTGATCTTATTTGATTGTGCACGCCAGGTTGATTGCATTAGTCGAATATAGGGCGGACCATGTGAAGGTTGCAATCTCCCACCCCGATTCATGCACTGGAGAAATCAAACTCGGATTGGGTGACTTGCTTTGTGAAACACCTCTGTTTGGGTAACCCTCAGCTTCTAGTCGCTTGCCAGTTTAATTCTCCAGCTCACTCTGACAGTTGTTTGGCCTCCCACACTCGTCCAACAATAGACAATAGGTGCAGCAGGAGTAGGCCATTCGGCCCTTCAAGCCAGCACCGCCATTCAATGTGATCATGGCCGATCATCCACAACCATTACCCCATTCCTGCCTTCTCCCCATATCCCCTGACTCTGCTTTCTTCAAGACCCCTATCTAGCTCTCTCTTGAAAGTATCCAGAGAACTGGCCTCCACCGCCCTCTGAGGTGGAGAATTCCACAGGCTCACAACTCTCTGTGGAAAAAGTGTTTCCTCATCCACGTTCTAAATGGCTTACCCCTTATTCCTAAACTGTGGCCCCTGGTTCTGGACTCCCCCAACATTGGGAACGTTTCCTGCCTCTAAAGTGACCAAACCCATAATAATCTTATGTTTCAATAAGATCCCTTCTCATCCTTCTAAGTATAGAAACTTCTGAGTATAGAAACCCAGTAAACAAAGCTTACATCATAACATGGTGCAGTCTCCTGGAGTCTAGAATACATAGAAACATAGAAAATAGGTGCAGGAGGAGGCCATTTGGCCCTTCGACCCAGCATCGCCATTCATTGTGATCATGGCTGATCGTTCCCTATCAATAACCCGTGCCTGCCTTCTCCCCATATCCCTACATTCAGACAACTGCCCAGCTCCGATGCAAGACCATACATTCACAACACCAACCTTTCTTTTACCACCGAGCCTATTAGCTTGGTAATTCAGATTCAGATTCAACTTTAATTGTCATTGTCAGTGTACAGTACAGAGACAACAAAATGCAGTTAGCATCTCCCTGGAAGAGCGACATAGAATATGACAATAAATACATCTATTTACATGCATACAGTCATAGTGGTTTCCTGGTTGGAGGAGTGTCTGGGGGGGGGGGGGGGGGGGGAGTGATTGGCAGTCACCGAGGTACATTGTTGAGTAGTGTGACAGCCGCAGGGAAGAAGCTGTTCCTGGACCTGCTGGTTCGGCAACGGAGAGACCTGTAGTGCCTCCCGGATGGTAGGAGGGTAAACAGTCCATGGTTGGGGTGAGAGCAGTCCTTGGCGATGCTGAGCGCCCTTCGCAGACAACGCTTACTTTGGACAGACTCAATGGAGGGGAGCGAGGAACCGGTGATGCGTTGGGCAATTTTCACCACCCTTTGCAATGCCTTCCGGTCGGAGACAGAGCAGTTGCCATACCATACTGTGATACAGTTAGTAAGGATGCTCTCGATGGTGCAGCGGTAGAAGTTCACCAGGATCTGAGGAGACAGATGGACCTTCTTCAGTCTCCTCAGGAAGAAGAGACGCTGGTGAGTCTTCTTGACCAGAGTTGAGGTATTGTGGGTCCAAGAGAGGTCATCGGAGATGTTGACCCCCCAGGAACCTGAAGCTGGAAACACGTTCCACCTCCGTCCTGTTAATGTGGATGGGGGTGTGCGTGCCGCCCCTAGACTTCCTGAAGTCTACAATGAGCTCCTTGGTCTTCTTGGAGTTAAGGGCCAGGTTGTTGTCAGCGCACCATGCTGCTAGAAGCTGGACCTCCTCCCTATAGGCCGACTCATCGTTGTTGCTAATGAGGCCAATCACCGTTGTATCATCTGCATACTTGATGATGGTGTTAGTACCATGTACAGGTGTGCAGTCGTAGGTGAAGAGGGAGTAGAGGAGGAGGGGGCTCAGCACACAGCCCTGTGGAACGCCGGTGTTCAGGGTGAGGGTTGAAGAGGTGTGCTTGTCTAACCTCACAGACTGGGGTCTGTTGGTTAGAAAGTCCAGTATCCAGTTGCAGAGGGAGGGGTCGATGCCCAGGTTACCGAGTTTGGTGATCAGTTTAGAGGGTATAATGGTGTTGAATGCTGAGCTGTAATCGATGAACAGCATTCTTATGTAAGTGTCTCTGTTGTCGAGGTGGGAGAGGGCGGAGTGAAGTGCCGTTGAGATGGCATCCTCCGTACTCCTGTTCTTGCGGTAGGCAAACTGATAGGGATCTAGTGTGGGGGGTAGGCAGCCATTGAGGTGTGCCAGGACCAGCCTCTCGAAGCACTTGGTGATGATGGGAGTAAGTGCAACTGGGCGGAAGTCATTGAGGCTTGCCGCAGTGGAGTGTTTTGGCACTGGCACGATGGAGGTGGTTTTAAGGCGCGTGGGGACAACTGCTTGGGTAAGTGACAGGTTGAAGATGTCAGTCCAGACGCAGCACAGGCCCTGAGGACGCGCCCGGGGATGTCGTCAGGGCCAGCAGCCTTTACGTGCATTAGTCCTACTCAGTGCCACGTACACGTCATAGGGGGTGAGTGAGAGGGGCTGGTGATCGGCAGGGAGCACAGCCTTCCTTGATGGTTGTCTATAGATTGTCCCTGTCAAAGCGGCCATAGAAGTGGTTAAGCTCCTCAAGGAAGCAGGCGTCGCTGCATGTGGGGGTGGTGTTGGAGGGTCTGTAGTCCGTGATGGCCTGGATGCCTTGCCTCATGCGTCGGGGGTCGGAGTTGTTGTTGAAGTGCTCCTCAATCCTGAGCTTATGGCAGTGCTTGGCCTTCTTGATGCCCCTCTTCAGGTTAGCCCTGGATGAACTGTAGGCTCGAGCATCGCCTGACCTGAAAGCGGTGTCCCGTGCTTTCAGCAGTAGCCTGACCTCGCTGTTCATCCATGGCTTCTGATTCGGGAATATGGCCACCGGTTTGAGGGAGGTGACACTATTGATGGCGGAGTTTATAAAGTCCAGAACAGAGGATGTGTAGGAATCAATGTCCATGTGGGAGTCAAGGGTGGCCTGGGCTGCAAACGCCTTCCAGTCAGTGTTTCCAAAACACTGCTGAAGTGTGGAGTCTGCCTCCTTTGACCAGACTTTAACTGTCCTCACAGTGGGTTTTACCCGTCTGATGAGTGGGGAGTACTTAGGGAGCAGGAACAATGAGAGGTGATCAGACTGACCAAGGTGGGGGAGGGGGATGGCTTTGTAAGATTCAGCCATGTTAGTGTAGACTTTGTCCAGTGTCTTGTCTACTCTAGTGGGGAAGGAGACATGTTGGTGGAATTTGGGGAGTACAGTCTTCAGGTTGGAGTGATTGAAGTCACCCGCAACAATGAAGGCTGCCTCGGGGTTGCGAGTCTGTTGTTTGCTAATGGCAGTATGCAGCTCTTTCATTGCAAGCTTGGCATTAGCATCAGGAGGAATATAGGCTGCAGTCACAACAGTGGAGGTAAACTCTCTGGGCAGATAGAACGGTCTGCATCTAACCAAGAGGAACTCTAGGTTAGCTGAGCAGTGACTCTCGATGATGGTGGAGTCCGTGCACCATGCTTTAATTACATAAATGCACAGACCCCCACCTCTGGTCTTACCGGAGCCTGTTGTTCTGTCCGCTATCAGGAACGTCGATGTTGAGCCAAGTTTCCGTGAAGATCAGGATGTTCATATCAGGATTCCAGCACCCATTGATTTCCAGTAACTGCTCTCCCTCTCAATGTCAGTGTTCTTTTTGGTGTTATGAATTTGCCTCATTTTATTTACCTTTGCACAAAGTCGAATTGGAATCCCAACAGACGATGGAAAATTTATGGATTGACACCCACTGGGATATACGGACCGAGCTAGTCCAGGTGGCCTTGCTCCCCCTCTCCTCCCAAGGGCTGTGAAAGCTAATAGGTGTCTCCCATTATGCAGGGCCAAAACATTATCCATGCACATAAAGATCACTGATGGAACAAGGTAAATTCATGGCCAGCTTGGCAGCTAAATGCCTCGCTGAGACCCTGTACTAAATTACACTGTTCTCCAAGGTGACATCATGGATACTGAATAACTGGGTGCCATGCTATCAAATATTAATGCGGTTAGTTGTTTCAGATTTCACAGATGAGTTGAAGTGGTTAAGCAATCGGTGGATCTCCACCTGCTGTTGGACTGGGAAGCTCATTTATCTAGATTTTCCCAATTAATTTAATCTACATAACAAGTAGTTGCACGTTTCAAAATTCAACGTCAATTGCAAGCCTTGGGCTTCAAAGTTAGCTGACGTCACTGGAAAAACCTGGCTCCAAAAGGTACTGCTATCACTGAGATTTCCCAGCAATTGCTCCAAACAGCCACTGGAACTTTAAAGCAAAAATAAAAAATGCCTTTAAACGAATGTTAGATATTTGGTACATATGCGAGAGTTGAAGGTCGCCACATACCACAAAACCTTTGGGTTACATTTGGAGTGAGCACCTTGTGCTACTATTTGAAGGTACAGTCTGAAGAAGGGTCTCGACCCAAAACGTCACTCATTCCTTCTCTCTAGAGATGCTGCCTGTCCTGCTGAGTTACTCCAGCATTTTGTGTCTACCTTCGATTTAAACCAGCATCTGCAGTTCTTTCATACACATTATGCTACTATTCATATCCGAGACCTAAAGGCCCAAACAAAACTGCTGGTCTGCAGAGCCGTTGTCCTCTCCACCCTGTTGTATGGAGCAGAGTCATGGACCACCTATAGCAGGCACCTGAGAGCCCTGGAACAATACCATCAAAGATCCTTACGAATGATTCTGAGAATCAGCTGGGAGGACAAAAACACAAAAGCCAACATGACCAGCGTCACCACCACAATAATGCAGCACCTACTTCGACGGACTGGCCATGTCATCCGCATGTCCAACACGCGTCTCCCGAAACAAATCCTGTACTCTCAATTGAAGGAAGGTCGGCGAGTCCCCGGCGGGCCAAAGAAACGCTTCAAGGACAACATCAATAACAGTCTGAAGAAATTCCACATCACATCAAGCAACTGGGAGCACATTGCACTGGACAGGCGCTCCTGGAGGAAATCCGTGCAGGAAGGAGCTGCACTTCACAAAATGGAACTACGCTGTGTCGCAGAGACAAAGCGACAGCACCGTAAGGAGAGAGAGAAGGGGGCTCGCGAACCACCAACCACCGCCAGCCTCCACTGCCCACGTTGCACCCGAGGCCTCGTCAGACATCTGCAGACCCACAAGTAGACGACCCTATGGAGCGGACAGTCATACCCGTTTCGAGTGACCGCCGATGATGATGACTATTCATACAGTTTATAGAATTGCATCGAACTTTTAAATTTTCCATTCAGGTCTACAGCATAATATTACTGGCACGATGCAGCAACTGATCCCTGCATTGACGAAGGAACGACTGCTGACAATCTCCTGATACCAGTTGAAGAAAGTTTGAAAAAATAACGAGATCAAGTAAAATCAATTAAATTTGGGCTTTATTAAGATGCTACATAGCCAAACAGAATTGGTCATTACGGCATAGACTATTTAACTACTAATATTCATTGTAATCTTTCTGATAAACAGTTAATTATATACAAAATAGTTGCCCGACTGCTGTATTCCAATGTTGGATGATCAAAGCTGATAGTACACATCTAATTTCACTGTAGTGCCTAAGGCATATGTGGAGACGACTATTCCACAATGCAGTTCTCAGCAGCAATGGTCTTCAGTCAGCCCACCTAGCTCCCAACACGGGTCGAGCCAATGGCAGGTAACAAACCGCACTGGACTTTAGTTACTCGTGTTAAGTGTGAAATGGAATACAGGAAGTCCTTTAATTATTTGTCAAATATAAGCATGGGACAACATCTTAAGGAATAAATGGGTCTAGCCATTATAATATTTTGTTGAGTTTTTGTTCTAAACCTTGACACGGGCCACTCTGAAAGACCACAATGATGGAAACTATTCAACTCTTTACCTGTCGGGCTGGGGAAGGAAAGGGCTGTTGTGGAAATATTACATGGAATTGTTCGACTCTGCCTCCCAGCCAGCCAGTCCACTTCTACACGCCAGATGTTAGAGGCAGCATCAGCATTCATACCGCGTACTTAAGAGGTAATCCTGTGACAGGTACCATTATCTAACATGATTAAAATGACACCTAGAATATGCCGTCACCACATCAAAATGTTTTGTTCTCCCTCGTCCCCCATGCCAATAACTTGAGATCTGTGTGCAACTAACTGTACAATTTTATAATTAATACAAGGTTTCTCCCAATTATCTTTCTGTACTTGTTGTGCAAAGGGGTAACTGAAAGGCAAGAACCTGTGATATGCTGTACATTAAAGTGTTTTTTTGTATTTTAATTTTCGATCATGAAATCATTTCTACCCCATGATATGGCAGATCAAACAAAAAACAACCCAAGCTAACAGATCACCAGCATGCTGCCTTCCTACAACACCAGTTTCCCTATAATTGTCCCCAGGATAAAGAACAGGACAACCATGGCAATCATTCGAGCGGCTGGTCCTTCTTCCTTCATCATGGCGTTGCTGGATGGTGTAGGGTTACCCATCTGAGGCATCCTCCTCATTCGCAGTCCGTCATCCTCCTGCAATACAAGAACACGTGCAAGGGATGAGCCACTTGTGTCCTCTGTGGAAGATCATACTCCCCATTTCAAACATCCCCAGATGCGATACAAGTAAAGCTTCCTTCAGCCAAAGCCCCCTCCACAATGCCCCACCAAACACTCCGTGGACAGACACAGTATGGGTCAGAATCAGAATATTTCTTCAACTACATGCAGCATACCGACAAACTCTTCCAAAACGAGGACAGGATGGTTTAGATACAGAGTATCGTTATTCTCAACAAACAATGTCTGTGATGGATGCGGACATGGGTTCCAATGATTAGTCAGTGTTTAAACCCCAGCAGCAAGCCGTTGCTTCCTCCCACCACTTCTCAGTACTCAAATCGCTGAGATATAGCCCTTCGATTCAGATTCAGAAGGCTTGCTTGCCCAAATGCAGGGTTAACCAAATGGGCCTTTCCCACCATGCTTTCAGGAGAGCCTGCCACAGCATCGAGCTGTCACCATGTCAACCGCAAGTTACCGCATGCTCAGAATGACCACGTAGCTGAGATTTGCGTTGGAAATTTCTCTGGCAACGAGCCTCATCAGATCTGCTTCTTCTGGTGTTCTGGAATACATTCATCCCTCTCACCTTCTCACGGAACACACTACCAATGATCACACCGATGCTGCTAGGTCCTAGCCCTCACTCGTTGTCAGTTTGCAAGTGTCTACTTCAAAATGACTACTAGCTGTTATGTGTCTTGGGACACACCAAGCTGGGTATAAATCAGGGAGCATGATGATCATCCTTACCTTTAACTGTCTGTTCTCCTCACGAAGTCTCTGAACCTCTGACTTAAGTATCCTGCAATCATCCATTACTTTCCTCATGTCTGAATCATCCAAGGAAGAACTGGTTGATTTTGACATCATGGAAGCTTCTGTTTTCAGCGAAGTGGAAGTGACTTTATTTATCTCCAGCTCATGCTGCAGAAAGTGATTAAAGTTATAAAAAGGTTTTCTACTTTAAGCCAGTCTAAAAGTGTTGGAATAGAAATGATATTCCAAGCATCAGTTCTGTTACAAGTTAGTGTTACGGGAGATGGAATTTGAACTCAGTGGTAGCATTCTCACCTCCAAATGACAGTATTGTAGGAGTTAAGCATTGGTCCTCATCTTCCTGATGGATACAATAGACCTCATTACAGTCAGCACTCCTGATTTACTCTTTTAGACAATTAAATTGTTTGCTTCTGTTTGTGGGATATTTCCTGTGCACATCAATTGGTTGGGACTTAGTGATAATTCACCCACTTTGTATATCCAGAATGTGAAAGATACTTTTTGATAACAGGGCTTTCTTCCACGGAACTAAAGGATATAATTCTTTACCTTCAGTCCTTCCAAACTAAGCATCATCAGACCATCCTAGGAAAACGGATTTCACAAGCTTATTGTACTAATCCAGAGGCTATCACAGCACTGTCACTTCCCAGGCCAGGCTCCCCGGAGATTAAGGAAAAAAAGGGGAGCCCATTAAGGGTTGCTGACTGAATAGGAAGGTTTGCTTTATTGAGGCTGAAGTTCAACCCAGGCTGTAAAAATGAAGTGTGTTCTGAAACATTCAGACTGGACACATTGATACATCTATTCACTGGGACTTCAGGGCAATGGTGGCACTGTAATAGTCCAACACAAATGACATTTAAGGTGACATTAAACGAGACTGCAAGTATATTAATTTCCTTTGAAGGTTGACGGATCTTGTGGGATGCTTCTCATATCTTGTCACTACCCTTCTGCAATTGTTGGCACTGAAAAAAAATGTTTAAAATGTTGGAAATGGCAATCAAGAACCATCAGCATCTGAAAAGGAAATGATAGGCTAACATTTTGATTGGAGTCTTGAGCAAGGTGGGTTAACAGTCACCGACAGGCTTTCGATATCCTATCGACGAACCAGAGGTGTGGGAAAATACTGGAAAGTGGAGGTAATGAACACTCGGCTGAGCGTCTTGTAGTAGTCCTGGTTAGGAGCAAATACTGGACTTTTGGTTTAGAGCAGTCAGCCTTCTTGTTTAGTTTTCAGGTCAGTTGCATGCCTTTGGTTACCACAGTAAATTAGTTAAAATTCAATTCAGTGAGTCTTCACACACATGGGAGTATACACATCCACTCATTTAGTGCACAAGATGGCCTGAGATTGTCCTTGAACGCAGTCCTTGCTCACATGCATTAGAACATTAAGTCATTGGTACATTGGTAGAGATGCTATGGTGGAGTTGAATGAACTATACTTGATGTTGCAAGAAAAACCCAATGTGCCAAAGATTAATGTTCAAAATCACATATTTCCCAAATCAATGAAGGGTTTTGCATTAGGTCAAACGATGAGCATACTTAAAACATGTTAATGAAGCTCATAGGAATAGCCAACATTCTGAATTCCCCTGATTTGATACAAAAGTGGAAAAGGAATTAAATGACTTTTTTTGTTCCTTTAAGTAACCCACTATATATGGAAAAGTTCATTTACAAGTGTGATACAGATAAGATTCCTCACACCACCAAGATCAACTACAAGGAGAGATTTCACAGTTCTAAGTATAGTTACAGGTTATTATAGTGACAAGTAATAGCAACTGGGCTAGTGGGTGAGGAATGGCTAATGGTGTTTAATGCAGATAAGTGCAATGCTTTACATTGTGGGAAGTCAAGCTGCACCAGGACCTTCACAGTGAATGGTTGGACCCTGGGGAGTGTTGAAGAGCAGAGGCATCTAGGATATAAGGATGTAGTTCATTGAAAGTGGCGTCACAGGTAGATGGTAAAGTACATTGGCCTTCGTCAGTCAGGATATTAAATACAGGGATATTATGTCACTGTTGTTTAAGACATTGGTGAGGCTGCAATTGGAGTATTGTGTTCAGTTGTGGTCATCCTGCTAGGGGATGTCATTAAACTGGAAAAAAAAGTGCAGAGAAGATTTACAAGGATGCCACCATGACTATAGGGATACACAGGGCTGGCTCGGACTTTGTTCCTTAGAGCACAGGAGACGACGGGGTAATCGTACAGAGATGTACAAAATCATGAGAGGAAGATTTAGGGCGAATGTACGGTATTTTACCCAGACTAGGGGAATCAAGAACCAGAAGACATAGGTTTAAGGTGAGAGGAGAAAGATTTAATAGGAACCCTAGCAGCAACATTTTAACTCAGAAGGTGGTGGGTATATGAAATAGCTGCCAGAGGAGGCAGGTACTACAACACGATTTAAAGGACATTTGGACAGGTACATGAATAGGAAAGGGTTAGAGGGATACAAGCCAAATATAACAAATGGGATCCACTCAGATGGGGCATCGATCAGCTGGGATGTTGGGCTGAAGGGTCTGTTTCCATGCCATATGACTCTTATTTTGTCTGGTGTGCAGGTGATGGGACTGTTCCACTGGCAGTAAAGCTAGGTAATCCCATGGTTTCAGTTAAATGAGACTGATTTATTTTGTATATAATTTAGGTGCAGCCATGATTCTGGAAAAGGTATCCTGCTTTTACAGAGCGAAACTGCGGCCATATATTCCCCTTTATTCTGTGTGTGTTACCTGCAAGTCTAACCAATTTAATGCTATGCTAGGCAAAGCTGCAGAGTTGTGGTGTGTGCCTGTGATGTTCTGCACTGAACTGCTGATTTCCCCTGGAGGCCAGGCCAGAGGAAGAGAGAAACATGACAATAATGTAAACACATTTAAACATGGCCATTTGTTAAAAATAAAACTTCTGTTTAAAATACTCTTAGTTCGTGCTCCTGTAAAAAGCATTTACCAACATATTCCATAGAAGTCAAATAGCCATGTTTGCCTAAGGTTACAGCTAAATGAGAAACAGATGGCGATTCCCCATCTCAATGACTACCGTGCCTTCCATAATGTTTGGGACAAAGACCCATTGTTTATTTATTTTCCTCTGTACTCCACAATTTGATATTTGTAATAGAAAAAAAAAATCACATGTGGTTAAAGTGCACATAGATTTTAATAAAGGCCATTTTTATACATTTTGGTTTCGCCATGTAGAAATTACAGCAGAGTTTATACATAGTAATCATGTTTAGTATTTTGTTGCATATCCTTTGCATGCAATGATTGCTTGAAGTCTGCGATGCATGGACATCACCAGTTGCTGGGTGTCTTTTCTGGTGATGCTCTGCCAGGCCTGTATTGCAGCCATCTTTAGCTTATGCTTGTTTTGTGGGCTAGTCCCCTTCAGTTTTCTCTTCAGCATATAAAAGACATGCTCAATTGGGTTCAGATCAGGTGATTGACTTGGCCACTCAAGAATTCACAATTTTTTAGCTTTGAAAAACTCCTTTGTTGCTTTAGCAGTATGTTTGGGATCATTGTCTTGCTGTAGAATTAACTGCCGGCCTATGAGTTTTGAGGCATTTGTTTGAACTTGAGCAGATAGAATGTGTCTACACTTCAGAATTCATTATGCTACTACCATCAGCAGTTGTATCATCAATGAAGATAAGTGAGCCAGTAGCTTCAGCAGCCATACATGCCCAGGCCATAATACCCCTACCACCGTGTTTCACACATGAGGTGGTATGCTTTGGATCTTGGGCAGTTCCTTCTCTCCTCCATACTGTGCTCTTGCCATCACTCTGATATAAGTTAATCTTTGTCCCATCATTCCACCAGACGTTTTGCCAGAACAGTGGTTGCTCTTCTCGGCAAACTGTAACCTGGCCATCCTATTTTTGCGACTAACCAGTGGTTTGAATCTTGCAGTGTAACCTCTGTATTTCTGTTCATGAAGTCTTCTGTGGACAGTGGTCATTGACAAATCCACACCTGACTCATGAAGAGTGTTTCTGATCTGTCGGACAGGTGTTTGGTTTTACTTCTTTATTATAGAGAATTCTTCTGTCATTAGTTGTGGGGGTCTTCCTTGGCCAGCCAGACCATTTGTGATTAGTAAGCTCACCAGTGCTCTCTTTCTTCTTAATGATCTTCCAAACATTTGACTTTGCTAAGTCTAAGGTTTGGCTAATGTTTCTAACAGCTTTATTCTTGTTTCTCAGTCTCATAATGGCTTCTTTGACTTTCATTGGCACAACTTCGGTCTTCAAGTTGATAAACAGTAATAAATGTTTCCAAAGATAATGGAAAGACTAGGTGCTGAGATCTTTCTTATACCTGCATTAAGGAGGCATTAAAACACACCTGAGCAACACCTGTAAAGCCATGTGTCCCAAACATTATGGTGCCCTGAAATGGGCGGACTATGTATAAACACAGCTGTAATTTCTACATGGTGAAACCAAAATGTATAAAAATGGCCTTTAATAAAATCTGACAATGTGCATTTTAAACACATGATTTTTTTAAATTACAAATCTCAAATTGTGGAGTACAAAGGCAAATAAATAAATGATGGCATATATGTATGAGATATATATATCCCCCAAAGGCTAAAATTCTAGGTTAGGAATGTGGGTCCAGAGAAATTATACCGCATCAGCTTCTGCGGTGAATGCAAAGAATTGGAATTGTGGTATTGAGCTATACAGTGTTACCTCCAGCTGTACTGTAATTGATATCACTAAGTATTACATGGCAACACCACAGCACAAGTGCAATGCATATCATGACATCACTGCTCAGAGCTTGTTAGGAACAAATGATCCTAACATTAGTCTTAATGTTAATCTTACAACCGTGTAAGTTTACATCAATTTCCTTACATTTCTCTTCGCGCGTAGTGGACGCCACTGGAAGATTAAGAGAAAATGGTGCAGAGTTAAACAGTCAAGTGAGCAGCACCTCAGATCTTTTAAAATTCCACGATAGTGTGCAATGCCTACAGTCGTCCACCCTCATCAACTTCCTCCACACAGTTCTGACGACTTGCGTGTAGTTACGTGGATGTTTTTCTCACAGTGCAGGTTGAGGGCACGTACTCTTGAGCTACAATTTGTCCCACTCCCCTGCTCTTCCTCTGTAGCATAGCAAATGCTTCCTTTTCAGTTGTTTAAAGGGACCTGCTACCACTGTGCTGATACATTCTTCAAAAATTGGTTTTCACCCGGGTCCTGTTGTCTTTGACACTAATCACCTCTTTTATTAAACCACAGAGGGAGGCCATTCAGCACATCAAATCTCCGAGCACTCAAAAATAATTCATAACCCCATTAGTTTTATTCCCCTCTACTCTCAATGCTCGTCAATCCTACCCTGAGTCTACCACCTCCTTTACATTAGGTATAATTTGCAGTAGCTAATTAATCTACTAGCACATCTTTGGAATATGGGAACACGGAGTAGACGGGGGAAACCCACCCTGTCACAAACATGTAAACTCCATATGGACAGCACCAGAGGTCAGGACTAAACCTGGGTTGCTGGAGCCACGAGGCAGTAGCACTATCTGCTGCATCATTGTATCTCTTTGCTTCTTGCCCACTTTCCATTCTCAAGATGCTGAATGGAGCTGGGTGTGCCAGTCACCTGCCCTTCAGTACATGGGAGGTCATGTCCATGTATGTGTACATTCCTGCAGCGTGACCAGGTACCTATTCAAATAACAGTCTCTTATTGGGTTTCCTATTTTGTGCATAGCATGGTGGTGCAGCCGTTAGTGGAGCCACCTCACAGCTCCAGGGCCCCGTCCTTACTCCTGCTGTTGTGCTCGGAGCTTTCATGTTCCATCGTCCCAAAGCTGTGCTTGTGGATTAATTAGCCATCAGAAATGACCTCTTGGTGTACCTCATTGGCAAAGAGAACCAAGGGGGAGTTGCTGGGTATGAGAGAATTACAGGAAATAAACAGGGGAATAAGGTTAATGGAACTGTTCCCCGTGGTGCTGGTACAACCATATTGGGCCGAATGGCCTCCTAAGTTGGTTGAGGAGGTTTGACAATATGCTGCACTTGAAAGGAGCCCCTCAAACGTGTTCAGTCTATAACTCTGAACCTTCTGCTTGATGACTAGGTTACAGAAAAGAGAGACACTGTGGATTGGAATAATTTGACTGAGCCAGCAAACAGTTTGTGCAACAACAGTTAAGCTTAAGATAGACACAAAAAGGTGCAGTAACTCAGTGGGTCAGACAGCATCTCTGGAGAAAAGAAACAGGTGACGTTTTAGGTCGAGACCCTTCTTCAAGCTTAGGGCAGCATATGGGATAGCACTATCAAATTTTTAAGTTTGGTTCTTTTCCACAATATTAGCAGAAGCTTGAGGCTTCCAATGTTTGCATTTAATGGGCATGATGAAGATTGTATCTATGTCCTAACCTTAGAACTTAAAAAATATATAATTTTCCAAGATTAAAATATAACCAATACATCCACTCAGAAGAACTTTCTTCACCATAATGTACAGGCATCACTGACACGCAGGTCCCATAGCTTTTCTCTGGCCTGTATTGCCCCACTTTTAGCAGCTGATATTCACCTATGAAAGCTACACCGCAGATACCAAGTCCAGGCCTGGTCGGGGAAACTCACTGAACCACATGAGCATTACTCTGTTGACGGCAGCTACTGCATTACAGGCATGCAAATACTGAAATCCTTACGTTGCAACTAGCTGTTCAAGGTTGGTTTAGCCACATCTCTCTGAGAGCCTGGAGGGAGGCCAAAGTTGCACCAATCCCCACCACTTCTGGTGCGGTACAACAATGCCAGGGTCAGATCAATTATGTGATTAGTAGGAGACACTGATTTGTCTGATCCCCTCGATAGGAAGATCAAGACTGGAACCCTCTGCCCCATCACTCAGCCAGACAAAGCCTATTCAAACTTACTGTTTTCTCATTCTCAGAGGGAAGCTCAAAGACGCATCGCAGCTTAGAATCCATTAATTCATCTGCCTTTGCTTCTTTCCACTGTAAAGAATGAGAGAAAACACATTAAGCTATTTAATCACATTCTCAATACCTTATTGACGGAGGCATATTGGAGAGCTGCTGCTGCTAATCTGTTTCTTACACACTTCTGATTCAGTAAAAGGGCTTAAGGACTTTGCATGGTTCAACGTGGTGTTCAGTGGGATCCGAGGCTCGGGTTTAGGGCACACTCAGGGCATCACTTTCAGCTAAAGCAGCTAACTGACAATTCTGCTGCAAGCTAACAATTCTGAAATACAAAGAGCAGCCAGCTCAAGGATAGCAACAGGGATGGTAATACTTTATATAAGCTGTTCCAAATACACTGATTGATATTCATATATAAACCCCATATACAATCTGAAAAAAGTTACATGTAGAAACCATTAATTTCTAACGTGGTTACTTTTGGTCAGTGCCATTTGCCTGAGGTAACAATGACCCTGCTGCTTTGCAATTGGAGTTGTCCCCCTGATTGGGTGACGTTCTATGTACGAGGAAGGGCTGTGCATCTCAGCCGACTCTGATCACTTGCTTTCCATTGTAAATCCTTTCCGCATTGGGGACTTTACCAAGTTTTAAGCTGTCCAATGCTGCGATGAAGTACTATTCACAACAATGTGGAACAGCTGAATGCGGAACTGTGCTTTCACACGGGAAAACTAAACTGAAGCTTCCATTAGGAGCAAGGGCACTTACCTTTTCCACAAGGGATAGGCACCATAGTTAAGGATGGAGAGAGTAAAGAGGAAGTGACTGGATGGGAACAACAACTAGGGCAGATGCAGAGAGGCGAGATGAATGAATGTGCCTGAGGGGACAGGGAAGATTCAAGAGAAAGTGTCGGGGACACTTGGGAGAAGGGTGATGTCAGTGGGGGAATTCAGGATGATTAAACTGTTAAGTTAGATAAAGAGAAATAATTGCTTCTGGTGAGAAGGAGTATCAAATGAGAACATGAAAGATTTAGTGCTTCGACATTCAGAAATGTAATCAGTAAGTATTTATTACAAGGTAATAGAAATGTAGAATGTTCTCATCCAAAAGGTTTTCTCTTCTAAAAGGTCCTCAGACTTGCTGAACCCTCTGTACTGAAATTGTCACACAACACTGGCATAAAATTGAGAGGAACTAAAGATGAGTACGTACTACTGCTTCCATGTCTTGGCAGTCTGCCGGAGCAAATATGGATTGAACCATAAATTTGTGCTTGCTTTTCTCATTCGGGTCATAGTCAAAAGGTTGCAGCATCACTGTGGGGAAAAAAAGGAAAAGATCTGATTAGAGGATGGCCTCGCACTGTTTCAACTATTTTGTTATACTCCCCCTTCAGGGCAGTAACTGCTCAACAATACCCAGTTCACCTCGTGCAAATATGACCCATATCCTGTTCAATTCTGCAAGATTATTTTTAGGGCACAGCGTTAAAGGATCTTCCAATTGCTTTGTCCAGCTCAATGCTTGGGCAATACACAACAGTTCATATAGAGAGAAGCAAAGTGATTAACATGTAACATGCAGACATCCTTCAAACACACGTTCAATTTTAGTTTTGAAGAGAAGACAACAACAACAACAACAAATCATCAGGAGGATGTGGAAGAAAGCAGAAGCCAGAAATATGTGGTACCTGGTGATGGGTCAGATCCCAGGAGCTTCAAATATCCGGATAAG
The DNA here is from genome assembly GCF_028641065.1 of Leucoraja erinaceus. Taxonomy (NCBI): domain Eukaryota; kingdom Metazoa; phylum Chordata; class Chondrichthyes; order Rajiformes; family Rajidae; genus Leucoraja; species Leucoraja erinaceus. Next base: position 7,581,529 of record NC_073397.1, on the reverse strand, counting down.
CTCACTCATGTTCAAGGATTTAGAGAACTACTGTAGCCGTTGCCACAGATGCAATCTGAAGACTTTAATGTTTCCTGAAAAGAGCTCTGGCCAAATTTGCAAACTAATTTTGTAAGGAAAAAAAGTGGGCAAGCAAAAAGCAGAGAGGAAATGGCGCATAGACCTCTTTAAGTGACAAACACGAGCTGTGTCCCTGCAACAATGACAACACTAGCAAAACATTGGTACCGTGGATCAATGTAAGAGGGGATTACAACATTGGGAGACTATTGAGCACTCCGAGCACATTGCCTCTCAAGTATCATTGTATGACCAGGCTAATTTTTCCAATAGAGTTATGAAATGTTTTACACACAGCCAATGCGACCTTTGACAGTACAACATGCTATTGGCAATACACTGGAGTGTGGATTTGCACTATGCATGTTAAATCTCCGGTGTGGCCCAGAACCCAGAATTTACCGTCAATAGCAAGCACAATTTTACTGAACCAAGAATGATGCTTCAAAATTAATGAAAAGGGATATGTTTAAAGAGCACTCGGCAACAGGACGGAATGGCAAATGTCAGATTGGGGGGGGGGTGGGGGGGGGCACTGAGGAATACAGCAAAAAAAATCATGGGGATGGGTTTTGCTCATGATATTAAACAAATCCATATATCTTTCATTTCACAATAATATGATAGTCCAAATGAGAAGTTGCAGGTATTCCAGGTTCTAATCATTGAAATCAGAAAGGAATTAGTCACTCAAACATTACTCAAGAGTCAAGAGTGTTTTACTGTCCCCATGCACCAAACAGAACAACCAAATTCTTACTTGCAGCAGCACCAAATGATCTGTAAACACATTACTCGATAAATATAACAAAACAAACAAAAAAAATCAATAAATATAAACCCAATATAGTGTAAAAAAAAACAAAGCCCAAGTTCCTAGTGCAGTTTGTAGTTTAATTGCAATTTGTCGTGGTCAATAGCCTGATGGTTGTTGTGAAGGAACTGTTCCTGAATCTGGGCTTTACAGTTTTCTGACTCCTATAACTTCTTCCCGAAGGCAGGAGAGAAATAAGTGTGTGGCCAAGGTGGTGTGGGTCCTTGATGATGTTCACTGCCTTTATGAGACAGTTCGTCCTATAGATTCCTTCAATGGTGGGAGGTCAGTACCCGTGATGGACCAGGCAGTATTCAACACTTTTTGTAATCTCCTTCATTCCTGGGTGTTTAAGTTGCTGAACCAGGCCGTGATGCAACCAGCCAATATGCTCTCTACCATACACTTGCAGAGGTTCATGAGAACGTTGAATCCAGGAGATATTGTCAGTCTTTCTTTATGATACATCAATGTGCTGGGTCCAGGATAGAGATAACCATGCCCAGAAACTTGATATTGTTGGCTCTCTCCACCACCGACCCGTTGATGAAGACAGGTTTGCGAATCCTCGGCCTTCCTCTTCTGAAGTCAATCATTTCCATAATTTTACTGACGTTAAGAGCAAGGTTGTTGTTATAGCAACATTCAAAATCATTCACCATTCAAATCAAACGGTCGCTCTTCCTTTCTATACTTTGACTCATTATCCATAATTGATCCAACAATGGTAGTGCAGGAGCCATTTAGCTAGATATCTTACAGTTTTTTACCACACAGGCACTGAGTTTTATCCTGCACTGAACCATGTGCTGAGCTATGGATTGCAGATTTAAAGCAAGTTTATGACGTTATGTGTAATGTATATAATGTAATTAGCATATGTTATGTCTTGTGCGAGGGGACACATGTGCTAGAGGAGACTCATGGTGGCGTCCTGCAATAAAGAAGCTTGCTAGTTTACTCCTGTATCTGAGAGTTCTTTTGAGTCAGTTCCAAGTACCCAAAATACACTACAATTGGCGACGAGGATGGGATAGAGTTTGTGAACTCACCCACAGGACTGTTTTGCAACACACAGGATTGTTTAACAGTTTAAACTGTAGATACGGAGTTGTGTCGCAGTTGTTTGCGAGCGGGACAAGAGAGGCCTGCAGACCCCTCTATGCCGGGGACTGCATTTAAAACATCAGCTGTACAAGTCGGCGAGTTTTGTCAGGCTATCTCTATGTTGTGTCTACGTGGCAAGATGTCGTCCTTCGGATTGTTACTCATTTTAGACTAAGTTTTCCTTTTGTCAAATTCCTCAAGCTGAATAGTCTTTGTATAAGTTTTAGGTGAATTGTTACACCAAAACACACAACAACAGCACGACGAGGATAAAAGAACAGAAAAGGAAAGAAGGACTGTCGGAAATAAATAAGGTTGTGTTTGGAAACAAAGTGGAACGGCACCAAGCCAAAAGATTTGGCGCCAAACGGTTTTAGATTGGCGCCAAAGAAAAGCAAGGTCGGAACAGGAAGCAAGGAAAACAAGTGGGGTAGTAAGTAGATGTCACCCGAAGAAAGCAGCCGAAAGCTGGGCGCCTAACCAGCAGGACAGCGACGGTGTCAACTTACCTGGAACATTTTCCAGGGCTGTGTAGCCCACAGCCAGGCCCAGGAGCCGCCAACGACGTCGAGTGAGGGCCTAGTACCGGGTACTTCACGGACAAGTCCAGTGAAGCCACTGACGAAACGGAGTCAGCCCGGCTGGGAGAAGAGTCAACCCGGTCGAGGGAGAAAACCGGCCACGTGAGAAGCGGAAAAAAAAAAAAGCCCGGCCACGCGTGAGAAGCGGATCGGCAGAGTAAAAGAAAACTGGCCGCGAGAGAAGCGGACCGGTCGTGAAAGAAAGCCCGGTCGCAAGAGACGGCCGTGAGCAGAGAAAGCCCGGTCGGAGTAGTCAGCCCGACCGTGAGCAGAAAAGAGGGTCTGGCCGCGCAAGAGAAGCGGACCGGCTGAGGGGGAAAGCCCGGACGTGAGAGGAAGTCCGGCCCCGAGCAAAGAGTGGGTCTCAGCACTCAAGCACTTCAGCCGGTCGTGAGCAGAAAGTGGAGAAAGCCCAGCCGTGAGAGAGAGCCGGCCGAGGGAGAAGCGGGTCCGCGCGAGAAAAGCAGGAACTAGCAGCAGTAACTAGCAGTAGTCGACTTGGCAGCGAGCCAGCGGCAGCAAAAGTAACGGTGAAGCCCTGAGGAGCCAGCAAAGGCAGCAAAAGAGGAGGTCTGGCGAGGCCAGCAGCAAAAGTACCGGTGGGGACAGCTCGAGAGGTCGAGAAGGCACTGGAGTCCATAGGCCGACAAGTTGGACCGGTGAAATTCTTCAAAGTAAAAGCAGGACTGTTCAATGTAATGCGTTGGTCACTGTTCCTTCACAGTAAAAGCGGGACTGTTTGGATGTAATGCAATGGTCACTGTTATTAACAGTAAATCTGTGTGCATAGCAGAAATATGGTTAAAATGTTCTCAATGTCTATTAACATGAAATGTTGGTTAATAGTATTAATCTATTATTATAAGAATTAGTAATAGTCAGTGGGCTGGATCACTTCTTAGTGTGTAGAAGGATTAAGTCTAGTGCAGAATACACAGTGAGAGAAAAGGAGAAAAGGAGTGCACCTGAATAGCAACAGGTAACATGGCTTTTCAAATTGTAGGAAACGTGCCCCAGTTAGATTCTGGGTGTAATATTGAGAAATGGACCAAAGTCTTGGAGGCTTGTTTCATTTCCAATGATATCGCTGCAGAGGAGAAGAAGAGAGCATGGTTCATATTAGGCTTAGGAAGAGAGGGTTATCAGACCTTACGTATGTTACTGCAGCTAGCAAAGCCCACAGATAAAATGTATGAGGAGTGTAAGGAGGCTTTAATGGCTCATTTCTCGCCAAAACCTCCAAGGGTATCCAGAGGCAAGGAGCCTGAACTAAAGAGGGCAGAGTCCCTCAAAGGACCAAGGTCAAGTGCAAAAGGACCAAGGTCAAGTGCAAAAGGACAACGGTCAAGTGCAAAAGGACAAAGGTCAAGTGCAAAAGGACAAAGGTCAAGTGCAAAGGGACACGTCAAGTGCTAAGGGACACAAGTCAAGTGCAAAATGACACAGGTCAAGTGCTAAGGGACAAGGGTAAATGCAAAGTGGCAGAAGTCAAAGGCAAAGAGAAATTGTCATCCAAAGGGCAACCCTAGCTATTCAAGCTGCATTCAGGGGTATGAATGTACAGAAAGAAATCCAGAACAAACAGAAGGCAGCAACGGTAATACAAGCAGCATTTAGAAGGCACAGAGTATACCGTAAATACAAGGCAATGAGATTGGCAGCTATAATAATACAAACCCATTAAATGGAGATTAAATGGCACACCTTCAAATGCAGAGTGATCGCAAAACTTACATGAAGGTACGCAGAAGCGTTGTACTGCTTCAGGCAGCCTACCGTGGAATGCTTGTTCGAAGGCAACTGCGGGGCATGCATAAATCTGTCAAGGTCATACAGACTTATTATCAGATGTATAAACAGCGTCAGTATTTTAAGAAACTATGCTGGTCTGCCATTGCTGTACTGCAACGATACAGAGCATGCAAGATAAGAGATGTCCAAGTGAGACAGTATAAGAGTTTGAGAGAAACAGTGGTGTGTATTCAGGCCTTATACCATGGGATCAAAGCCAGAGTATTGGTAGAGAAAACCAAGACAGCACGCTGTATTAGCATTACATTCATAAGAATGTGCATTACAAGAAAGCAGTTCTTGATGCAAAAGGCGGCTGTAGTCACTCTGCAAGCTGCATACTGTGGTTACCGATTAAGGGTACGGTACAGAGCTATTCGACAAGCAGTCATTTCGATCCAGAGATGGTACAAAGCATGCAAAATAGGGCATTCCCAGTTTGTGCAACATCAGTCAATGAGGGATGCAACTATTACCATTCAAACTGCCTACAAGAGTATGGTGGTTAAGCAAAAGAGAGCTACTGTAAAAGTGCAGTCAGTACTCCGTATGAGTTGGTATAGGAAAGACCTAAGGAGACAAATAGATGCACAACAGAAAAGGCTGAAACGATAAAAAAGGCTTAAACGATATAGGAAAGACTTCCTCAAACCGATTTATACAGCAGTTGTAGTGCAGTATCACTACCGTGCTTATGTAGTAAGAGAAATATACAGAGCGCAAATCAAAGCCACTGTTGTAGGGCAAGGACAGTATAGATCCTACTTCTTGATGAATAACCAGAAAGGTAATTTAAAAAGACAAATAGACAAACAGCAAAAAAGGCTTAAACATTGCAAAGAACGGTTAAATAAATGTGTGACGATGAGCAAAAAGCTGTTAACAGAAAAGTCTAAAGAAGAGAGGCTTGTCGGTCGAGACAAAAGTATGCAGGACCGATTGCGATTAGGACACTTCAGTATAGTCCAGCATGGAGCTTCCTTCACTGAGCAATGGACAAATGTCTATGCATTGCAGAATGTCATTATACAACAAGAGCAGATAAATATGCAGCGCCAGGAAATTGAGCGACTAAAAAACGAAAACCTGCAGTCATGTGTTAGATCCCACCTACAAATAAAGAACAGAAACAGAGGAAATGTTAACTTTAGCAGAATATCAAGAACAGGATGAAATCTGCAAATTAGATTAGCATATTTAAAAAGGGAAAGAGGCAGAGATACAGGTAGAGCTGGTGATTAGAAAGATGAGTGGAATGAACCATTATAAGTGCTAAGTTTAGATACAGTTTACAGTTATGAGGATGTAATGTCAGATGACTGTAATAATATAATTTTGCAACTGTGTGTTAATCAATTATATTTAATGTAGTAGAAATGGTGTTATTCGCCTCCAAGCTAAAGGGGGAGCAGTGTAATGTATATAATGTAATTAGCATATGTTATGTCTTGTGCGAGGGGACGCATGCGCTAGAGGAGACTCATGGTGGCGTCCTGCAATAAAGAAGCTTGCTAGTTTACTCCTGTATCTGAGAGTTCTTTTGAGTCAGTTCCAAGTACCCAAAATACACTACATTATGGAACAGCAATTGAGATTGGAGTGTGATGAACTATGTCTTTGCTTTGTATTACTTTATTAAAAGCCAATGATTCAAGATTCCACGACTGGAAGACTCGTTTTGTTATCACTGAAGCTCGGTGAGTTCGTAAGCTAAAGCCATTCACAGTCACCACGGAGTTTTATGGATATCAGGGCAAGGCCTTAAGAACATTATCTATACGGCCATAATATTAAGTAAAAAACTCTTTCATTGGATGGTTATTGAGTTAACCTGATTCATCGAGTGGATTAAAGATTGGTCCCAGAGAAGAGGGACAGAAGATTGGGCTGGATCTCTGTGAGAGATTACTGCCTGAAGACTGGATTCAAGACTAATCCTGTAGAAGAGGGATTGAAGACAGCTGGGTCTCTGTAAGAGATTAGGGCTAGAATAAATAATCTAGCAGTCAGAAGGGCTGACCAATGCGGTTTTGGATCATTTGAAGACTGAAAGGCTTCATCCATCGACAAACCGTGAGTTTTAATGGCCTTTGGCATATTTTATGCTGCAACACCAGAAGCTGTTTAATCAGACATCGAGATAGCTGCAAAGCTAGAGTAAAGTGACTTTGACATCCCATAACTTGAGCTGATGTAGTGAATTCCTTCTTGTATAGAAGATTGGTTTTAAGAACGATTGATTTGTCGTATTTGAAAGTGAAAAAAATGTACTTTGAAAAGCCTGTGAAGATTTTGTACGGCTATTGAAATGTGTCTTGGGGCATATTTGAAGATAAGAGATAGCTCCAAGCCATGGATCTTGAATTGTCTTGGAAACTAATTGGATGTTATGGACTTCGAAGAGATATTACTAGATAATGAATGAATGAATGTTTACATTAAGAGCCAGCTAGAAGAATTTGAAACCTTGGAAATGAGCAAGGCATGAGATACAGAGAAGGGTTGACCCGAAACATTGCCTATTTCCTTCGCTCCATAGATGCTGCCTCATCCGCTGAGTTTCTCCAGCATTTTTGTCTACCCATGAGATACAACCGGTTTGTTATTGAACAACTGTTGCATAAGCGAGAAAACAGAAGCTGTTTGAAAACAGTCCCGCTCGTCTGCTAGCAGGTGCCAACGACCTGTTTAATCCATGGAGCAAGAAGGAGCAGGTGAGCCAGAGGAGCCACAAGGTGGCGGAGAGAAGCCAAGATATCCGAAGAGACAAAATAAGGTAACCGAGATGATAGAAGAAGCCTATCTGGAAAAATTCCAGAAGGAGAGAGACAAGTTGTGGAGAAGGGTGTCCAAGAAAATCGAGAGCCTGAAGAAATTGATGGAATCCACAGAAAATGTGACGATGGTGCGATCTAATCAGGAGTAATTACTGAGTCTTTGTCTGGAGGTTAGAAAAGGCAAGAGGCATTGGCGAAAGGGCGACTGCATGGGGAAGAGCTTGAAAGACACACCCAGTTGTTTGACGAAAAGGTGCAATTCTTCGATGAATTTGTGGAGTTTATGAAGGATTAGCTCTTGAAGCCAAAGAACCTATGGACCCTGCAGCCGGAAGTGCCATGCAAGAAAGTGTCAAATTGGCTGAACAGATTACAGATCAAGATAGTGTATCAAATGTCTCAACACGAAGACCAAGACATAAATCTGGTTCTGTAGCCAGTTCAGCCAAGGGTATCAGTTCAAGTGCAAGCTGAAACTGACATAGCTGCTCTTTCGTTAAAAGTTAAAGTGATGGAGAAAATGCATGAGCTTGAGGAACAAGAAATGCGGCTTAAGAGAGGCTGAAGAATGAGAAGGGCAGTTTAGTAGACAAAAAGAACAGCTGGAACTAGCCACAAAATTGGCAATTGCCAAGAGTACGGCAGAGATACTGGAAAATCGAGGTTCGACACGCGTCTTGCAAGTATCAATGCATTTCGTTGTCTCTGTAGCTTGAAAGAATCTGAATCTGAATCTGAGTATCTCAGAAGAAGAGTCCCTCAGTCCAAGAAGGGGCTGCTGAGCCGGTGCCCACTTGGGTCTCGCAGCTTTGAACACACACTAAAACTCTGGTGGGCCGACAAAGCTTTATCTCAACAATAGGATGTTAAACCGAAGCAACAAATTCATGGGGCTTGATGGGGCTCGTAACAAACCACCAATTCAGTATCCTTTTCAGTGGCCTGTTATACAGGCTCAAGCTGGCCAATATGGGCAGGTGCCTGCCTATCAATCATTTGCACCCAGACAGGGACAAACAGCTAGCCATGGCGCTCGTGATGAAGCTTACCCAAGACAGTACCCTTCACAGATGCCTGTTCAATATCCATCTGTGCTCAACCTGGGACCTCCCAATGAATTGGTCTAGAATCAAATGACAATTAACGAGTCTCTTGCTCAACATAATATCTCTTCTACGTTACTGCAAATGGAAATTGATAAGTTTGATGGTGATCCCTTGCGATATGAGACTTTCATAGACCAGTTTGAGAAAGGAGTGGAAAGGAAAACTACCGGTAAACAAACATTTTCTAACATTTGTAGCAAACAGAATCTCTTATGTAAGGGGTGCTACTAATGGATCACAATGGAAATATGTTAACACAAAGGAAAATCCTGCGGGTGAAGCTTCTAGCAGACCGCTTCTTAAGCAATAAGAGATGGATTAATGGACCAGAGTTTCTCTGTAAGTCAGACAGAGAATGTCCAAAGCTTGAGCTGGGATTCGAAATCTCTGCTGATGATCCGAATGACCTGGAAGCACTTATACCAAATCATATTCTTCTGTTGAAGAACAATCCAATACTACCACCTGGGCTCTTTATGAAGGAAGATTTGTATATGAGACACAGGTGGAAGCAAGTACAATATATGGCAGATCTTTTTTGGAAAAAATGGACACAAGAATATTTGCCTCTAATCCAAGAATGGCAATGATGGTCGAAGGTTGGAAGAAATTTTGTTCCAGGTGATATTGTTTTGGCGGTTGATTCTACTGCACCACAAAGGTTTTGGTTGATGGGACAGATACTGGACATTATGCCGGACATTCAGGGTTTGATGCGTACAGTACAACTTCAGACTAAAGGGCCTATCCCACAAGCATGCAACCTGCATGTGGCAAACGCGACCAAACCAGAAGCGGGGGCCGCGCGGAGGTCGAGTGAGTGACGTGAAGTTCAAGCGAAGTCCGCTGGAAGTTCGCGCGTGACGTACGGCATCAAGACGCTGCGCACGCCCATCGAGGCGGTGCGTACGGCGTCGAGGTGGCTGCGGGCCGGCAGGCCGTTGCCGCGCGGATTTTTTGAACGCGGTCAGTTTTTCGGAGCCCCATGCGACGTCGGGACCAGCTCCGCACAACTCCATACAGTTCTGGCGATCGAAGTGGGACCGGCCCCGCGAGGCCGTACGGCTCAAGCGACCACGTTAGGTCACGCTTGCGCATGGAGTCGCATGCTTGTGGGACAGGCCTTTTAGAACGATGTTTTGGTAAGACCAATATCCAGAATATGTTTGCTTCTAGAGGGCAAAGATGAAGGCAAAATCGCTAAAGTCAGAATGCTGATATATTTACATATTATTTTTGTTTTGTTGATATATGTTCATCTTTCATAGCTCCCTTATTTTGGTTACTTATTAGTAATTGCCTCGTTATATACTCAGAACAATTAGTGGCCATTTAGCTATGATCAGCATTTTATGAATTCTGTCTAGTTGCCTTTAATTGTTATCAGCATGCTTATGTGCAGGGGTGTGGCTTTCGGTGGAGCTAGGGGCTTTTCAGGTTAGTTGCATTTTAAACCTTGTGGGATGGAGTTGTCTTAAAGACCTGTCCCACTTTTCCGAGTTACTCACGAATTCTCCCGAGTTTTCCCCTCGATTCAAACTCGGAGAATGTCCGTGACGAGTCCGTAGGAGGCCATAGGAGTCCGTAGATTTATCGTAGCGGCTCGTTAGGCCAGCCGTAGATACTCGGGGCATCAGGAATGTCGGGACGGTTTTTCCAGCAAGACAAAAAGACCACGAGTAAAAAGATAGTCGGGAGGAGGAGTTCGTAGATCACAAAAATCTTGATTTTTTTTTTTAAAGGTCCTTTCAACTCGGCTGAGGACTCGGGAAAGTGGGACAGGCCCTTTACAGTTTTTTACCACACAAGCACTGAGTTTTATAGTGCACTGAACCATGTACTGAGCTATGGATCACAGATTTAAAGCAAGTATGATGTAATGGAACGGCAATTGAGATCGGAGTGTGATGAACTATGTCTTTGTTTTGGATCACTTTATTAAAAGCCAATGAATCAAGATTCCACGACTGGAAGACTAATTTTGTTATCACTGAAGCTCGGTGAGTGCGTAAGCTAAAGGCCATTCACAGTCGCCACCTTGATAGTTTTATGGCTATCGGGGCAAGGCCTTAAGAACATTATCTATACAGCCATAATAGATAGTGTTGTCAGTGATTCTAAAGAAGGTTGTTTAAGAACGAACTGCAGATGCTGGAAAATCAAAGGTAGACAAAAGTGCTGGAGAAACTCAGCGGGTGCAGCAGCATCTATGGAGCGAAGGAAATAGGCAACGTTTCGGGCCAAAACCCTTCTTCAGATTCTAAAGGTGGACTTGGAACTGCATTAGAACTCAACTCAAAGGTGGATAAGTTATTATCTACAAGCTACCCAGCCACTAAACTGTCCTTCAAACTCACCATACACTATGGTATCAGGCCCATCCCTGATTCCGACTTCATTCCTACTACAACTTCACATTTCATTGGAATGAAGTGCAAATTATTTTAAACATAACCAGAAGAGTCAATTTTAAAACTGGATAGACATCCAATTAAACAACAGATTAACTTCAGAGCACACCCATGTATGAAATCTTTTGATACATTTGTTAAAGTTTGCACTGAGATTTCCACCAACTTCCACTTACAGGAAAACAGAATACTTCCTCCACATGCACTATTTACAGTTCTCCACAGAGAACAGAGGAAACCAGCCTGAGTTTGTCCGAACATGTCAGCAGCTCCAATATTAGCACAATGAATGAGATAAACTGTTTCAAGTTCAGTCAGCAGTACTCAATTTCATGGGTATAATATTAAATCAAACAGAGTCAAACATTGCACAATTAGGCCAGTTGAATATATCTGTACCGCATTCTATACTACATATCACTCCATGACAAAAGGATCTGGCTGCCTAGTTTCATGATTATCTCTCCAACAACATCCCTTTTTTCTCCCGAGGCTACAGATTTTGAGCTTATTACCCAATGGATAGACAAGAGTTGATGTGGATCAGCTTTTCCCTTTGAGAATAGGGAAGATTCAAACAAGAGGGCATGACTTCCGAATTAAGGGACAGAAGTTTAGGGGTAACATGAGGGGGAACTTCTTTACTCAGAGAGAGGTAGCGGTGTGGAATGAGCTTCCAGTGGAAGTGGTGGAGGCAGGTTCGTTGGTATCATTTAAAAATAAATTGGATAGGCATATGGATGAGAAGGGAATGGAGGGTTATGGTATGAGCGCAGGCAGGTGGGACTAATGGAAAAAAGTTGTTCGGCACGGACCTGTAGGGCCGAGATGGCCTGTTTCCGTGCTGTAATTGTTATATGGTTATATGGTTAATGGTCTTGATGAAAGATTCTTCAGACTACTATTTATTAACTATAGCTCCATTGTCAACTATCTTCCAAACAGGGGCGGAAGGACGTCCCCCCCCCATGTTTTGAGAGGTGGGGGATATCCCCCCAAGTTTTTGTGATCCCGATTTTAAAATCGCCGTTTTTAGCGCTGGATTGAGCCTCCGAAGCCTCGCCGCCAAAACATTGTGTCCCCCATCCCCTCCATGTTTTGATAGTGAGTTCCGTTCTTGATTCCAACCGAACTCATCTGCAAACTCCTCTCTGCAGCTAGATCCTTGACCTCCTGACCTACAGACCAGTCAGTGAGAATCAGCCACAATAATTCCCAGCATCCGCTGCTCTGAAATGGCTGCATCTTCAGCTCCTCACAAAAGTCCCTATGCACTCACGATTGTGCATCCAAATTTTGCTCTCTCCATCTACAAGTATGCAAATTGCACCAGTGTAATGGTCCAGATCTCAAACAATGATTAGATGTGTAGGAAGAAGATAGAGTTTAGCAGCATGGTCTCACAACAACAATCTCTCCCTCAATATCAGCTAAAGGAAGCAGATGGTAATAGATTTAAGGCAGTGAGATGGAGTACACACCACAATCTGCATCAAAGGTGCTGAAGTAGAGATGATTGAGAACATCACCTTTCTAGGCGTGAATATCACCAACAATTTGACTTGGTCCAACCACATCGACGAGACAGACAAGAGCATCTATTTCTTCAGAAATGTATGGAAATTTGACACGCCTTGTGATTTTTACCAATTTCTAAAGATGCGCCAAAGAAAGCAACCTATCTGGATGTATCACAGCTAGTGTGGTAAATGCTCTGCCCAAAATCACAAGATCCTGCTGAGAATCATGAACGCAGCTCAGTCCATCGTACAAATCAGTCTTCACCCCTCCCCCTCTACACCTCATGCTGCCTTATGAAAGTAACCACTATAATCAAGACTCAGTAACACCCCTTTCAGTTATTCTCTCTTCTTCTGCCCCATCAGACAGAAGATACAAAAGCTTGCAAGTACACACCCCCAGGTTCAAGAACAACCTTATCCCCACTGTTAGCAGATTCTTGAAATGACCTTTCACATGTTAAAGGATTTTATCCCCATCTTACAATCTCCATTTACAATTTTTATTCTGCAATTTCTCTAACTGTAACACAATAATGCTGTAACACTTTATTCTGCACTCTGATATTTTTCACTTTATGCTACCTGCGTAATGGCTTGATTGTACTCATGTACAGTATGACTTGACTTGAGAGCACGCAAAGTCTTGTACTACATCTTGATACACGTGACAAAAATGAACCAATACCAATGCTTATTCTGTGCATGGAATGAACCGTTTTATAAATAAGCACATATTTCATTCAGTAGCCAGATTTCAACTGTCTATGTTAGAATAGTAATTACAAACGATTACCAACATTACCAACATTCCAGCATTTTTGTGTACCTGGGATTTTCCAGCATCTGCAGTTCCTTCTTAAACACTTTGTCTACTCCACTGCGAAATCTCCTCAAGGTATGCCTACTTTGAAGAAGAAGGTTTTCGGCCCAAAACGTTGCCTATTTCTCAAGCATTTTTGCGTACCAATAACTTTAAACCTTCTCCCAAATCTGGGAATCAGGACTAAAGGCTTATCAAAAGTTAGGCTAATATTGTTTCCAATATCCAGTGGTGAAATGGAAACGTACAATCAATAAATGAAGTCCATATCCAATATCCTTATCAGAACCCCAGAATAAATACAAACTAATGAACATTATTTGTTTGCGCATAATGTACTCTGAAACTGCCATGTAAAACAAGATGGAAGCATACAAGGACAGTTCGTATTTTCATAGACAACGAATAAATGAAGAGAGAATGGGCTTCAAACAACAAAGTGATACTTGCTTATAGTTTGGTATTCATTTCAAGCAAAGAGCTGTTGCTCAGATTTGGAAGATGTTTTAATGCTGGACTAGGGAATAATTTATCACCATTAGAACAACCAAGACAGTTTAAATGTGACTACAATGAGAACAATGATCCTTTTAAAATTAAATAAAATGGATCATTCCATGTAATAGAATAAGAATTATCCATAATATTATAAATATGAAAGTCCCGATCTTGCACCTCCAGTAGCTACATGTCCCGAAAAATTATCCCTACATTATAGAATTATAACTGAAAATATAAACTTTTAACATATAAGCACCTTGAATGCGTTAATCATAGAAAAACACTTTACAAAAATTAAATGAAGAGAATGTAATTCTGAGCTAATGCGACAGATATTTAAAAAACATAAAAGCCTGATCATCAAACTGATGTTTTCTGAAGGTCTAAAAGTAGAAATAGTTGAAGATGTTCAGGAATGGAATTGCTGCAATAGTCCAAAAGGATCACCACCCATAGTGTAATTGGAAGAAGAGCATTTAGCTTGGAGTGGGGAGCTATGGGCGGTGGGTAGGAATTAAAATTTGAATAGTACTAGGAATGCATGTAGATCAGCAAGATTTATGTAAAGCCAAGGGTAAGTTTAGCAGGGACTTGGTGTTACTTCTGTTCCCAAGCAAGGTCCTGGCCCTTTTAAACTATCTGGTGTGCAAATATTTAAAGTGTGTAGCGTTATGGTATTGAAAAGCTTTTCAGTAATATTACAACTGCAATTGGGGGGCTTCAAGATGGCGCATAAATATAATTATTCAATAAAAATGAATTTATATAAAATAACTATCCCATCACTCAGAATTCGGGCACCCAGCAGCCTCTCTATTGCCCGCATGAGGAATACAACTGGAACATAGATAACCTAACTAAATATCCTGACTGAAGAATCCATTCCAGTTTCTAGCATCATCCCCAGCTAATTCACTTAGAATTTGGGTTGGATCAAGAGACCCAAAGCTCTTTCAGACATTTGTTACACATTAGTATATTAGTGGTAGCTATGAGCAAACCTCATTGAAGAATGTGTTGTTTATGATGCAAATTTTAATATAGACCAGAGATCTCTCCAAGTCTTGCTGCATCTGTGATTGCAGGAATAAGGAGATTAGTGCTCTATGGTATTGGGGGTAGGGTAGAGAACTGGTTGGCAGACAGGAAGCAAAGAGTAGGGATTAACAGGTTCTTTTCAGAATGGCAGGCAGTGACTAGTGGGGTGCCACAAGGCTTAGTGCTGGGACCCCAGTCATTTACAATATATATTAACGATTTAGACAAAGGAATTAAATGTAACACCTCTAAATTTGCAGATGACCCAAAGCTGGGTGGCAGTGTGAGCTGCGAGGAGGGTGCTATGAGGCTGCAGGGTGACTTGGATATGTTGGGTGAGTGGGCAGGTGCATGGCAGATGCAGTATAATGTGGATAACTGTGAGGTTATCCACTTTGGTGGCAAGAACAAGACGGCAGATTATTATCTGAATGGTGTCAGATTAGGGAAAGGGGAGTTGCAATGCAATGAGACCGGGGTGTCCTTGTACACCAGTCACTGAAAGAAACTATACAATTTCTTTTAGGCTGCTTAAGAAGTTCAAAGTTTAACTGACTCTGCAGAAACCAACAATAAATTGTGAAATCCAAATAGCTATTACCAATAAATAAGTGTTTTCTGCAACCTATAAATTACAAACTATGGGATCAGGATAAACAGTTTACTCGTCTAAAGGTGTTCTACAATTCTAAGAGAGCACCAATCATACTCCCATCTGCTGAAGTCACGAAGGAGACAAAGATGGCTCTTACACATTTTATAGTCCACCAGAATTACAGCATGATAGTCGCTCAGCCCAGGTTATTTCTTCTGAATGGAGCTACAAAGATCCTTATAACTATAGAGGACGTGCAGGTACAACTGTTACAAGGAATGTAATGTAATTTCATGTTATATTTTGCAGGGTATAGTACAAATTGATGTTGGGCAGTATCGTAGGCAACAGGGCCCTGCCCGATAAGCTCAAGGCATTATATGCTCATTTTGAACCAAGCAATAGAAGGATATCAACCAACCCGCCAGCCTTGGGTGCACCTGTACCAATGGTCACTGTGGCAGACACAAGATCATCCTTCTCAAGTGTGAGTTTGTGGAAAGCAACTGGCTGGGATGGAGTCCCTGGCCGCATCCTCAGGGCCTGCGCGGACCAGCTAGCAGAAGTATTCACAGACATTGTTAACATCTCGCTACTCCATTCTGATGTCCCTACCTGCTTTAAGACCTTTATCATCCTGGTGCCAAGGAAAAGCAAGGTTGTGCATCTTAATGACTAGCATCCAGTAGTTCAGACATCCACCATCATGAAATACTTGGAAAGACTAGTAATGGTGTACATCAACTCCAGCCTCTCAGAGTGCCTTGATCCACTGCAGTTTGCCCACCCTTGCAACCGGTCCACAGCAGATGCCATCTCCCAGCCCTAAATTCATCTTCAGAACACCTAAACAAGGACACTTATGTTAGACTCTTATTGGCTATAGCTCCACGTTCAACACAGTAATACCATTCAAACTCATCTCCAAACTACTGGACCATGGAGTCAGCACCTCCCCTCTGCCACTATTCTCAACTAACTGATCCATAGACCACAGTGAGAATAGGCAACAACATATCCTCTGCTATAATTGCCAACACCAGTGCCCTGCTAGAATGAACTCTAATCCCCGCTATTACACAACTTATATACTCATGACCGTGCAGCCAAAATCTGCTCTAACTCCATCTATAAGTTTACAGGTGACACCACTGTGATGGGCGGGTCTCAAATATGACAAGATGGAGTCCATGAAGGAGATTGAGAGCTTCGTAACATGATATCTGGACAATAACCTCTCCCCAAAATCAGCAAGATGAAGTAGCTAGATGTCGACTTCAGGAAGCATGGCGGAGTTCATGCCCCAAGCAGCATCAACGCTACCAAAGTGGAAATGGCTGAGAGCTTCGTTCCTCAACCCAGCAACCTGTCCCAGGCCAACCATATTGAAGCTACAGCCAAAACAAGCACACCAACGCCTCTACTTCCTCAGGAGACTTAGGGAATTTAGCATAATTCCATTACACCATGTCACAGTTGTCCTTTGAAAAATATAAAAGCAGTAATGTTCCCAAACATTTCTAGAATCATGAATATATTACAAGAGAGTGCTGTAATGTAATAATATCTGAGTCAGGCCTCTCATTGCTCACACAGCAGCTATTGTGCAGGGTTAGCTAGTGGACTTCATGTCATTTCATTCAGTGAAAAATAGACACAAAATTAGGAGATTATAAAAATGTATGATCATTTTTCCAATTTCTTTCCCTTCCTGTCATTTCTCATGTGATCTTTTTAAAGATTCCCCCATTCCCCGACATTTTGTTCATGCCCTTATCTAGAATATTATTTTTATGTACAGACACCTTGCTTTGACTCATTTCTGATTTCCGATTCTTTTTACGCCAGGATTTAAAAAATGATCAAGCCATCCAGGAGTAATAATAGTATTTTAATTGAGAAACAGAAACACAATAAGGGCAAAACCTCATGAACAATACTGAATTCGGAGGCAAGAATGCAGACAAGAAGAAACAGCATAGGTGTGTGCGTGGGAAAGTGTCTCACAAATCTGATAAGAGCATTTTTTTTTGAAGAGGCCACCAAAAGGATTAATGAAGGCAGGGCAGTGGACATTGTCTATAGGGTGATTTCACCAAAGGTCAAATGAGCGTAGATCCCCCCTCACGTGACCGAAAATTTTAACTGGAGGACATATCTCAGTTCGGTACATGTTAGTGAATGGGGAAACACGCACTTTCCCACCCGTTAAAAACATGGAAAACGGCCGATTTTTGAGCTGAAATTTTCTGTGCTAGTCGAGGTGACCGTGAAGCACAGCGACCTAAATTTTCAGGCAAAAAAAAAATAGAAAGTAAGGTAATTACAAGAGGGAACTGAAGGTAGAAAACAGTGGAAGTGAACAGCCAACAGCCAACATTTGCCGTGGAGATTTAAAGATCCAAAATATCGGGAATTATCGCGTTTGCTCGCTGAATTTCATCAAAACTAAGTTAATAATGCCTTACTTTTGATGAAATTCAGCGAGCAAACGCGATAATTCCCGATATTTTGGACCTGTAAATCACCACGGCAAATGTTTGCTGTTCACTTCCGCTGTTTTCTACCTTCAGTTCCCTCTTGTAATTACCTTACTTTCTATCTTTTTTTTTGCCTGAAAATTTAGGTCGCTGTGCTTCACGGTCACCCCGACTAGCACAGAAAATTTCAGCTAAAAAATCGGCCGTTTTCGATGTTTTTAACGGGTGGGAAAGTGCGTGTTTCCCCATTCACTAACATGTACCAAACTGAGATATGTCCTCCAGTTAAAATTTTCGGTCACATGAGGGGGGATCTGCGCTCATTTGACATTTGGTGAAATCACCCTATATGGATATTGTCAATAAGGAGTATAACAATATTGTCAATAAGGAGTTTGCCATTAACAAGGTCACACATGGTAGGCTAGACTGTAGGGTTAGATCGCAAAGTCAGCTAGCCAAATAGGTTCAAATTTGGCTGGGCGGAAAGTCCAAGGGTAGTTGCGGATGGTTATTTTTCTGACCGGAAACCTGTGACCAAGAGATCTGCAGGGAATGGTGCTAGGCCCACTGCTGTTTGTTATATACATTATCGATTTGGGTAACAATGTAGCCAACAGTGGACAGAGAGGAAGGACATCCAAGTTTATAGGATCTAGATCAGTTGCGAAGGTGGGCAAGGAATGGCAAATGGAATTTAACTCTGACAACTGTGAGGTGATGTCACACCAAGACAAAACATATACAGTAAATGGCAGAGCCCGAGAGACTGTTGCAGAACAGAGAGATCTGGGAGTACAGGTAAATGGCTTCCTAAAAGTGGCAAGTCAGGTGGACAGTGTGGTGAAGAACATCACGATGCAACTGCACACGTTGTTGGTGAGACCTCGCGTGGAGTACTGTGTGCAGTTCTGGCCGTCCAGCTATAGAAAGGGTATTGTTGGAAAGGGTGCAGAAGAGATTCACCTAGGCTTGCAGGCTTGAGTTGCAGGGGGAAGTTGGATTTGCTCCAGGGCAATTGAGGCTGTAGTTTCTGAATTAAGAGTAATATTAGTCAGACTAAAGCTAAATCACATTTATACTACAAACACACTGCAGAAGCTGCAACCACTGTATTGAGAATCCAAACAGCAAATGTGCTCTAAAACACAAGTCAAGATAGTCAAGAGTGTTTTATTGTCATACCTCTCCAAACAGAACAACATAATCTGTACTTGCAGCAGTAGCATAACAGGTTTATCTGCACAGACAGTGTAGTAAACAAACAAAACCATTCAATAAATAAAATACAACATAGTGCAAAAACAAAGCAAAGCCCAAAGTCCCTAGTGCAACCCAAGCAGTTGTAGTTCCAACTTTAGTTGGGTGTTTAATAGCCCAATGGTTGTTCGGAAGAAGTTGTTCCTGTACATGGATGTTGATTAAAGGCTCCTATACCTTCTTCCTGATGGCAGGATTGAAATGAAAGCATTGCCAGGGTGTTGTGGATCCTTTATGATACTGGCTGTTTTTTTTTTGAGACAGCACCTCTTGTAGATCCCTTCGATAGTGGAGAGGTCAGTCCTGCAATAAGACTTTTTGTAATCTCTTTTGCTCCTGGATGTTCGAGTTGCCGTACAAGGTTGTATTGCAACCAGTCAATATACTCTTTTCTGTGAACCTAAAGTTTAAGAGTATTTGTGGGCATTCTCCTCAATCTTCTAGGGTATAGAGGTGTTGACGGGCTTACTGCATCAATGTGCTGGGTCCAGGACAGATCCTCAGAGATATGCACTTCCAGGAACTTGAAGTTGTCGACTCTCTCCACCACCGATTTATCGATGAGGACAGGTTTGTGGATCCTTGGCCATCCTCTCCCAGTCAGATCCTTGGCTTTATTGATGTTGAGTGCAAGGTTGTTGTTCTGGCACCAATCAATCAGATATTCTGACTCATCATTAACCGTAATTTACCCAACGCCGGTGTCGTGAATGAATTTGTTGGAACTATGTCCGGCTACGCTGTAATGGGTATCGAGTGGGTATAGCAGGAGCTGAGCACACAGCCTTGAGGTGCCCCAGTGCTGATGGTTAGAGGAGGAAGTGTTGTCAATTTGTTCTGTTGATGAGGAAGTCGGGGATCCAGTTGCAAAGGGATGCACAGAGACCCAGTTCTCTGAGCGTGGTAACAAGTTTAGAGGGGATAATGTTATTGAGTGCAGAGCTGTAGTCTATAAACAACTGATGTATGTGTTTTTAGTGTCTAAGTGGTCCAGTGTAGAATGGAGAGACAGTGAGATAGAATGGATATACCACAGTAACATTGACAGGCTCTTAATTGTCCCGCTATTATTATCTGCATTGTTCCTGCTGCAACCGAGTTATAAGCAGTATTTTTCAGAAATACAGGCAAATCACTAGAAGGCCAACATTTATTGTTATTCCTAATAGCCGAGTCTCACGTTGCAAGTTCACACAAGAGGTACCCCGAGTTAAAACTCGTGGTAATAACGTACGAAACACGTGGACGCAACTTAGAGACTCGTGGCGCTAACGGCAGGTACTGAAACTTGTCAACTCTTGCAAAAAATCAAACATGTTTAAAGTTTTTCACGAGTCAATTTTACTCTTGTGGTTAAGAATTGAAACATTTTAACTCGTTGTAATAACGTAGTGGCCCGTGCGTTTACCTTAGTGACTCTTGAGTCTACCGTGGGAAGTCCTGGGCACGGTGAACCCGGCAGCTGGACAGAGGAAAAACAAAAGGTGATTTCAATATCACCACGTGACCTGGGTCAATCGAGGGCGTTTCACCTCATTGCTGGTGAATCTTTTTGAGAGGAAGAATGGTAGAGATGGCTCCAAGAAAAGTACAACGAAAGGGAAGAGCAGAGCCTTACAGAAAACCTGCCAATAAGGCTTTTGTCATACAGGAGGAAGAGGAGAGGCAGCAGGAGAAGCAACAGGAGAGGTCAACACTGCCTGTGGGCTCCTTGGAGCAGGGAAACAGTGAGTTAGGAAATCTGCAGATTGCCTCCCAGGTAGCTGTGTGGAAAAATCCTCAGACGCGGATGGAAAGGGAAGATGGCATAAAGTCCTTTTTACTCTCTCCCTTCAGCCTTCACACAAGTGTCCTCGCATCACACAAAGGGCTGCTGCATACAGCACTTGAATAAAAAACATCACCATCCTGGACTCCAAAAGCCTTCTTGCAGACATGTCTCCAAATGAGCCAATTTAACCAAGGGAGGATTTTTATAGTGTGTAAAAAAAAATACATCACATCATTTGTACCATGTGATGATTTTACAACACGTCGGTAGACAATGTTTGCTCAAGATTAACGGGACAGGAACTTGTTAACTCGAGAGACGAAATTGGAACATCGCAGAAATGACAAGTAAACGGAAAACTGCCGTCTACCCGTGGGAACTCGGTTAAACTCTTGATCTTTCACTTGGTATCTCGTACACAACCACGAGTCTTTCACTCGGGGTACCTCTTGTGTCAACTCGCAACGTGAGACTCGGCTTTAACTATTTTCAAAAACTGGTGATGGGCTTTAACCCTCCCTGTTATATGCTGTTTTTGATGTTTGGTTCAAAAAAAATTCTGCATCGAAACTTTAGCACATTGCAATATCATCTTTATGATGGCCCCAGCATGCCATTCTATATTCCTCATTTAATTTGTTGATCAACTGGCTCAACTGTAACAGCCGACTGTGAGATATGCTGGGCTGTGATATTACAGATTGTGACAATGCATGTCTCTGATGGTCCACAGTACCTCACGAATCACTATATTTGAGATGCTAGATCAGAGAGTCATAGAGTGATACATTATGGAAACTGCTCCTTCATAGTAGTGAATCTTGAATTGTCTGTCTCAGAAAGTGGTATGGGCCAGAATATCACAAATATTAAGTTGTTTAATTTAGAGATACAGAGTGGAAACAGGTCCTTCAGCTCACCGAGTCCGCGATACCGACTACCCATACACTAGTTCTATCCTACACGCTTGGGACAATTTACTCACAAACCTGCACGTCTTTGGAATGTGGGAGGAAACCGGAGCACCCAGAGGAAATCCATAGAGTCACAGGGAAAATGTACAAACTCTGTTAAGACAACGCCCACAGTCAGGATCCACGCAGGTCCCTGGCTCTGTATGGCAGCAACTCTACCGCTACGCCACTGTACTGTCCTTTAAGGTGGAGATAGATAAATATTTGAAAGATCAATTGAGGGCAATGGGGGACTAGCACAGAAGAGGAATTGAGGGCTGCATAGGGCAACCATGATCATATTGAATGCGGGGTAGAGGTCTGGTGCCCTACTCGGGCTCCTATTTTCTATTATATTATCAGCTGATATAATGTTGGCTAAAGACATTGAGTGAATATACAGACTCTGGCAGTTAATCAGATTGAGAATCCATCCATTACTGCACACTGTTCTCTGAGGACAACTGAAGATAGGAAAATAATTGCATTTTTCATTGATGCAGACAACATTTGTAACACAGCTACAGTCTGCAAATGTAATACGAAGAGAACAGTAAAAACCACAGAGCCATATTGTGCCCAGCAATTCCCACTCTCACTAAATCTTAGTCACAGAGCTCAGCAACAGGTTCTTCAGCCCATCTCATCCTTGCTGACCACTGAGTACCAAATCTCCTTTCCAGTACTTCGTCTTAAGTCAGGATGAACAACAACTGATATCTGTATCCTTTCTATTTTAGACACAAAAAATCTGAAGTAACTCAGCAGGACAGGCAGCCTACTCCAGCTTTTTGGGTCTATCTTCGGTTTAAACTGTCGTTCCTTCCTACTCCTCTCTATTTTAACTGGATAATGCATGTTCTCCCAAGTCCAAAACTACTCTAAATTTCTAATCCTTGTCTATCTTGAGATCTAAGTAATCAGTAATCGACTCAAGTTAACAAATAGTAGCCGTGTGACTTTGGAGCTCTTATCAATAGTATTACCCAATGATCACACTCCAAAATCAGTACCCCAATGGGTGCTGGCACGAAGGGCCGAATGGCCAACTCCTGCACCTATTTTCTATGTTTCTACATAATATCTGAATATTTGACAAGCAAAGTGAAATTATTATATAAATAGAAAGGCGTTTTGCTTACATCTCATGAACAAAAAAATCACAGAATCCAATATCATCTCTTAATGGATTTTCCAAATCTTACTTCCTACCTTTACAGTGCTTCAAGTACAATAGGCTGTTATTGTTTAATTCAAATGGTAACTGTCAAAAGCAAACTGAACTGATTGTGATGTTTAAATGTATTTGAAAACCAAACTAACTGCCAGGGACACTATTTATTAGACTTCACAATGGATTAGAACATAGAACAGTACAGAACAAGAACAGGCTCTTTGGACCACAGTGTCTGTGCCAAACATGATGACGTGCCCATCACTTATCGACCTGCACACTGTCCCATTCCTTGCATAACCATGTGCCTACCCATAAGTTTTTTTAAATGCCATTAAAGTATCCGCTTCAACCACTGCCCCAGGCAGCGCTTTCCAAGCTCTCACCACTGGGTTTAAAAAAAAACGCCCCCCCCCCCCCCCCTCTACATCACATTTAAACTTTGCCCCTCTCATGTTAAAGCTAGGGCCTCTAGTATTTGATTTTTCCATCATCGAAAATTATTCTGACTGTCTACCCTATCTATCCCTCTCATAATTTTATATACCCATCAGGTCTCCACGCTGTATACCTTGACAGCTTTCCTCACAGTCCACGACCCCAGCAATCTTGGTGATATCTGCAAACTTATAGCCCTGTCCCACGGTACGAGTTTATTCCAGGGGCTCTCCCGAGTTTTAAAAAAAAATCAAACTCGTGGTAAGCACGGAGAATTAACGTAGCGGTTACGTCTGAGCTCGGGGAAGTCGCTTAGCGGCTCATAACGTGAAGGGCAGGTACGCAGGAAGACTCGCTAACGGCAGGTAAGCTAAGCACGGGAAGACTCGTGAAGATTTTTCAACATGTTGAAAAATGTCCACGAGAACCCTGAGTACCAACGAGTGGCCATTACTGTAAATCTCCTAGTTCTAATCAGGGCAAACTTGGGAGAGCCCTTGGAATGAACCCGTATCGTGGGACCGGGCTTTAAATCAACCTGTCTACATTTACGTCCAAGTCATTTATATATAACACAAACAGCAGCAGTTCCAGCACATATCCCTGAGGGACTCCACTGGTCACAGTCCACAGCCTGAATACTGTACTTTCATCACAACCCTCTGTCTTCTACCAGTAAGCCAGTTCCAAATCCATAAAACCCAGCATAATATTAATCCTGTGATCTTCTGAAACAGCAATGGTAAAAAGACCCTGATGGGGTATTAAATCAAATGCCTTACTAAAATAGATGTAGACATCCATCACACTACCCTCAAAGATCACCTCCTCCCTTGAGCCTCACATCCGCCATGTCATTAAAACCTCCTTCTTTCACCTCCGCAACATCGCCAAAATCAGACCCTCTCTCACCCCTCCCACTGCTGAAAGACTCATCCATGCCTTCATCTCCTCCGACTGGACTACTGCAACTCACTTCTCCTTGGCATCAGCTCCACCTACATCACCCGACTCCAACTGGTCCAGAACGCACCCTCCCCCAACTGATCCGCAATTCCGTGTCCCTCAGCATCTTCCAGTCCCGCCTAAGACCCATCTCTTCACCTCTGCCTATCTTAGCAATGTCCCCCTCCCATTTTCAGAAGATGCATTAATCCTCATATGGTGTTTTGCAATTGAAACAGCTTTAATTTGTGTACTAAGACCCTGATTTATTTCATTCCGCTTACACGTTTTTTCTCGACTTGCACAACTGTTTGTAAGGTGTCCTTGAGAATCTTGAAAGGCGCCCATGAATAAAATGTATTAGGTGCACAACCTTTTATCCGAAGATCCAAATAACGAAAACCTCCGAATAGCGACATTTTTTCGGTCCTTGACATCGCCAAAACGTTCACCGACCGGCCCGCAGAGGTCTCGGAACCTCCGGTCTGCTCCTCGAAAAAAACTAATCCCCATTCAATCAAAGAGAAGGTGAGGTATATTGCGCTGGAGGGTTAACTTCTCCTTGGCATCTAGCTGCCACCGAGTTAAAAAGTCCCACTGAGACTCCATACACAGTGTATCGTGAGTCTTGCAGTGGGAACTTTTTAACTCAGCGTGCAGGCAGCACCAAATTGTCGCTGGCTTCACATTTCACTCCACCTACCTCCCTCAACTTCCCGGCCACTGGCTTCCCCTCCCCTCTCCAGCTCCCGGATCACCTACAAACGGGGGCTTTGTACTGTCTTCACGTACAATGCCTAGCAGCCAGTGCCAGTCCCCCCCCCCGTCATATCTCACTGAACACCGACCCCCAGGGCCCACCCCAAGCACGGAGAACCCAGGGATCCACAGCAGCCAGCAGCCCAGCCCAGCCCCGCTCCAACTCCAGAGGAACACGTAGGGGCAGAAGCGGATGGTGTGCAAGGTACGAATTGTTCTTGGGGTGGCGCAACTCGGGCTGTGGGCAAACGGCCACTTGTCGCCGTAGCGGCCCATCGGGGAGCGGATTCCCCTGGAGTTGGAGGGGATCCGTGTTGTTTGATCCCCCACCATCTTCCATCCCAGGGACAGGGAGACACAGCGGCTTTTTAGACCCATCACTTCAAAGTTCTGCCTATCCAGTCAGCCCCACGTCCCCCTGCATTTTCATACAAGCTTTATTCTGCCTCAAAACGTGTTTTGAACTCAAACTCTGTCCGAGTAATTGCCGGGATCAAGTCGCAAACTCGCGACCTTGCGGATATGATTTCACTTCCGCTGACCAGCCATTTTTCTACTACTAAAAAATTTCCATTCCGAAGACCGACAAATTCTGAATTACGAAAAGTATCTGGTCCCAAGGCTTTCGGATAAAAGGTTGTGCACCTGTATTATTATTATTATTATTATATACAGGTCTCCGATCAGTAGCCAGGATGTAGGGTACAAATCAGGAGATACAATCGGCATGTAAGAAAGGCAACATTAGTGGTCATGGGGGATTTCAATATGCAGGTAGACTGGGAAAATCAGGTTGCTACTGGATCCCAAGAGAAGGAATTTGTAGAGTGACTACGAGATGGCTTCTTAGAATAGTCAAGCCCACTAGGGAAAAGGCAATTCTGGATTTGGTATTGTGTAACAAACCGGATTTGATTAGGGAGCTTAAGATAAAGGAGCCCCTATGAGGTACTTCACTAGCACCCACTTCATCAGCAAGTGCGTGGACGACTGTGTGTCTCCAAAGTAAATTTGAGTGTTCCCCAACCATGGATGAACCGCAAGGTACATTCACAGGTTAAGGCCAATGATCCTGAACGATACAAGAGCCCTCTATGATCTCCGCAAAGCCAACAAAGATGCCAAGAGACAATACCAGGACAAACATGAGTCCCAGTGTAATCACTCGACACATGGAGAAAATGTGCAAGGTTTGAATAAGATAACTGGCTGTAAAGCGAGGTCAGGCAAAATCATTGGTGATAGTGATAGTGCGACCCTACCCGATGAACTGAATGCTTTCTATGCTCACTTCGAGCAGAAGGCCAATAGGGTGACGACACCTGGCCTTTCAGATTCAAGTGTGCCTGTCCCCATGGTGACTGTTGCAGAGGTTAGATCAGTATGCTTAAGGGTAACGCTACAAAAAGCAACTGGCACAGACAGAGTTCCTGGCCGTGTCTTTGGTAACTGCGCAGACCAGCTAGCGGGAGTATTGGCAGACATTTTTAATCTCTCCCTACTTCATTCTGAGGTACTCGCCTGCTTCAAGACAACCACCATCCCAGTGCCGAAGAAAAGCAAGACCTCATGACTAAACGACTACTGTCCAGTGGCCTTGACATCCACCATCATGAAATGTTATGAGAGGTTAGTTGTGGAACACATTAAATCCAGTCTACCCAGCGGTCTTGACCCACTGCAGATCATCTACCGCCACAACAGTTGGATCAGCTCAGCTCAAAACTGGATTCAGATGGCTGTTAAACTGCTGATGCAGATTGACAGATTATCTCCAAAAAAGAGTCAGTGTCAACCAAATATACATCAACTTTGTAGCATGATTCTTTATTTTTTTTAATATAGTTCCTTTTTTTTTTTTTTTTAAAGGCTAGATCTGCCCATCAACATTTCAGATTTTCATATAATTCCAATCTAATCTTTAATACAATACAATTTATTTGTTGTCATTTGAACCCAGAGGTTCAAACGAAATTTGGTTTCTGCAGTCATACAAACAAGAAGAACCAAGACACAACACAATTTACACGAACATCCATCACAGTGAATCTCCTCCTCACTGTGATGGAAGGCAAAGTCTTATCTCTCCCCTGCACTCCTCGTTCTCCTCCCGATGTCAGAGTCAAAGCCCCCGGCGGGCGATGGTAAATAAGTCTCGCGGCAATTATAAAGCCACGCCGGGTGATGCAAGGCCGCGCTCCGGGTCTTGGTGTTGGAGCCCCCGGCGTGCGCTAACAAGTCCCGCGGCCATTTAAAGCCGTGCCGGGTGATGTAAGGCCCTGCTCCAGGTCACTTTCAACCCCGCAACTCGGGAGGTCGCCGTTGCGGAAGCCCCGAAAAAGCGGTCTCCCAGCAGGGACCCGCGGGCTCCCGGTGTCACCGTCCACCGGGCCGGCGGTTGGAGCCTCCGAATCACCTGGGTCGGGTCGCAGCCGTGCGCCACCACAGCTCCTCCCGCTCCGAACTCGGCAGCTCCACGATGGTGGGTAAGTCCGCATCTCTGCGACTGGAGCCCCAGGTCGTTCCGATTGGAGGCCGCTCCACGGTGCTCGGCCCAACAGAGAAAAGGTCGGGTTCTCCGTGCAGGGGATAGATTTAAAAAAGTTTCCCCACCCCCTCCACACACATACCCAGTTTAAAAATAAATAAAAACTACATTCAAACGAGACAAAAAATAAAAAAACGACAGACGGACTGCAGAGGCCGCTGCCACGTGAGTCGCGCCGCCCACGTGTTTTAAAAGATTTAAGACCATATTCTCTTTCTGTGCAGGAACACAATCATCCCTATTAGGGCTTAATTGTCGACTAATGACGATCTCTAGAAGATGCCCATCAATCTTCAGCTAAGGTACCCAAAATGCAAGAATACAACATACTCTGACCAGTTATACTCTATTCATTCCAGTTACCAAAACATTTTTTGGCTGAAATAAGCCTCTCCAAGTTTACTTATAATAACATATTTCAAACATTAAATTATATGAATTAGCAATTGACAGTATGTGGTGCAGCAGAAAATGATGGAGTAACTTGTTAATTTACTTCACAATCATTAATTAGGCCAACCTGATGAGTTAGTTGCATGACAATTTCAGAGCTAGAGAAGGCACGTTGATGAAATAAAAAGATTGAAGAAGAACATCCAGAGGCTGAGAGGATAAATGCCTGCACAATGAGATGGTCCCACGAGAAGGCAGAAGGAAGGTGAGCCACAATGGGGAGCGTGAAGTCCCCACAATTACCATGTAGGTGGGGACATATAGAATTTTGGACAGGTGTTGCAGGAATAAAGGTTGGAAAAAACAAATGGAACTCCGAACTACATAGACTTGGGGGAACTGTTTTTGTCTTTGCACTATTATGGTTTGTTTATAAACCATAAAAAAACTCCTCTTAATTACAATCAAGTGACCGTCAATGCATTTTGCACTACAAACTGATTCAGACTTTGCTGTAACATTCTTGCTCTATCATACACCCAAATAAAAACATCTCCTCTCCTGAGAAAATAAAATTATTTGGGTCCCATCAACAGTCATTTTAATAATGGACCAGAGTATAATTTTCTTCACCTTTATTCATAATGGACCAGGCCGATGTGGATTCCTTCTATCATTTAACCCCAAAATGATCCCATGGACAAGCATAGTAGTCTCCACACTTATCACATTGAACTTCATATGTGTTCTATCTGAAATCCTTGAGTCTGGAAGTTTGGAAATGATTGTGTTACGGCTGGTACATAAAAATGCTGGAGAAACTCAACGGGTGCAGCAGTATCTATGGAGCGAAGGAGATAGGCATCTATGGAGCGAAGGAGATAGGCAGCTGAAGCCCTTCTTCAGAATGAAATAAATGTCATCTCCCGTCTGAAGAAGGGTTTCGGCCCGAAACGTTGCCTATCTCCTTCGCTCCATAGATGTTGCTGCACCCGCTGAGTTTCTCCAGCATTTTTGTGTACCTTCGATTTTCGAGCATCTGCAGTTCCTTCTTAAACACATTGTGTTACGGATGTTACATACCAACAAATTATGCCAATTTAGAACATCTAAATGTTGGATTATCAGCAAACTAATGTAAAAAGAAATTTAGTGTCTTGATATTAAATAATATCCAAAGCGGCCCTTTGTGACATGAAGCGTATAGACTTAGGACATGGTCAAACTATGAGCAGAATAACATTGTGCATCTGACATAGTGCGAGCAACCCAGACTCAAACACCGCATATTTCACCACATTTTATAATATATGGTGAAATTCATTGCTGCTAGCGACGATATGTTGCTTGATTGTATTATCCATGTTATTTGCCGCCAGTTTATCTTCATTGATTAGCAAATTGGCGGGACGGTAATTGTCTGGATTGTTAATCACAGCTAATTCACTGGTTAGTTATCTGGATTTACATGAATGGTGACTAAGCAATTCTAACAAATTAACAAAGAGCAAAATATGATAAATTACCTGCACCAAAATGGCTAACCTGTAACCAACACTTGTGTTCTCCAGAAAATGTCCTCTGTAAATAAAATTCAAGTTTGAATGGATACAAACTATTAAACTGCTTGCAGTTTTCAAAGTGAACACTATCTTTTTTACATCATGTCTTTGTGCATTTTGAGTTCTAAACAAATGTTGTAATTCTTGAAGAAATTAAGAAAAATTATTAACTACAGATTATTTAAATCAATATTCTTTAGATTTTTTGGTTGGTTTTCATATCTGATTAAATAAACAAAGTTTGCTCAATAGAATATTTTCTGGAGAACACATGAGTTGGTTATAGGACAGTCCTTTTGGTGGAGATAATTGAATGAGCAATTAAAATTGAATTACAAAAAGAATATGCTGTAGATTAAAGTCATGTGTAGGCCAGGTTAGGTACAACAGGCCGAGTTCCTTGCCTAAAAACCAATTAATTAGACATTTATGAAAAATAGATCACATAACCAATTAGACAATCAACTTAGACAATGTAAGGTACATTCTCCAAATTGCTGGTCAAGTTAACATGCCTTTATATATTCTTTTTGTTTACCTTTATATTTTCTCTTTGCTTCAGCATTGAAGATGGTCTTTTCATTGAAAAGAAATTCATAGATTTTAAAAGAAAAGTTTTTCTTTGAAGTGTTTTGGAGTCATAGAATACAAATGTAGCACAAGCCAATTCATTCTTATTGGTCTTCTGTGGACTTTCTCCTGGGAAATCTCATGCTCTGAAGGAATCCATCTGGAATATTCACTATTGGAAGAGGATTCTTAGAGCGTTCATGAAATCTTACTAATAGTTTGGAAATAGGATTAAAAATAAATCTATATTTCTGCTGATTTCTCAATCATGTGCATCGAACAATGTTTAAGTCAATGCTTTACTAAACAAATCGATTCATACATCGATATGAAAACCAAGGAAAAAAATCTGCAACATTTTGTTCTAAATAATCTGTTTCGTGTTATATCTTACAACGTTCAGATTAAATTATTAGAATAAAGAATGGCGGTACACTTCAAAAACATATACAAGGCATTCATGAGTTGAGCAAATCTTCCATTGTCAATTCCATTAATATTTAAAAACCAAGGGATTATATGGTTTCTAGCTTTCTTGATTTCTGGTTAATACCAATAAAGTAAAAATTGGCTGAGCCAAGAGGAAGGTCTTTCCTTTCCTCATCAGTCACATCCCTTGCCACCCTCAAAATTTAAGTCTGAAAATTGAAGATCCTAACTTTGATTTTTTTTTTAATCTGTTAGTTTTCAAGTTTGGCTATGCAGGACCAAAATCAAACAATGATTAGGCAACCATAAAGTTCCATTGTGTAACTGCAACATGTCATACCTGAAACATTGATTGAAGTTCCTGCGTCAATAATTCCACTGTTAGGCCTGACACAATACCTACGCGGAGCTGTAGTCTTCACTTTAAAACATACATTTTTATCTGACGGGTTACCCAGTTTCAAGTTTGTGGTAACAACATCTGTGAAAGGTCCTGCAATCAAAAACAACAGTTAAAACATTAACAAGTGTACTAATAGTATTCCATTTTTTACTAATCTAACAGATTTCCCATAACGGGTGATGATGTGTACCTCTCACCTGGCAGCTCTTTTAAATCCATTGCATACATCTAGGTAATTGCTTATAACAAATTGTTGAATATTTTTTATTTTCTACCCACAGAACTTAGTGCCGGCAATAAATGTCAACAATGCAATATTCATGTTTCTATCCTTTTTTGATTTAAAGATGTCAGATGTGGCTTTCTAAATACTCGCATACACGACTGACCAACCCAATGTGTTTGATCAATGTAAAAGACAAGAAAAAGAAAACTAGAAACATAGAAAATAGATGCCAGGAGTAAGCCATTTGGCCCTTCGAGCCAGCACCGCCATTCAATATGATCATGGCTGATCATCCAAAATCAGTACCCATTCCTGCTTTCTCTCCGTATCCCTTGATTCCATTAGCCCAAAGAGCTATATCTAACTCTCTCTTGAAAACATCCAGTGAATTGGCTTCCACTACCTTCTGTGGCAGAGAATTCCACAGATTCACAACTCTCTGGGTGAATAAGTATCTTGTCATCTCAGTCCTAAACGGCCTACCCCTTATTTTTAAACTGTGACCCCCTGGTTCTGGACTCTCTCCACATCGGGAACATTTTACCTGCATCTAGCCTGTCCAATCCCTTAAGAATGTTATATGTTTCTATAAGATTCCCTCTCATCTTTCTGAATTCCAGCGAATACAAGCCCAGTCGACCCATTCTCGGCATCGAGAGCGTCAGCTGTGCATTTGTTTTCCAATTGAGAGCATTTTAGCAGGTGTTCCAATGTTTGTGGTTTAGTACCACATTTACAGGTGACATCGTTGGGAGTTATATGCCCACTTGTTTAGAGACACCTCGGCTCTGCCAACACTAGTTCTCAATCGATTGAGGCGTTTCCATCTGGCCCAACTTGCATCTCTACGTATTTGCCTCATTTATGTTGAACAATTATTGTTCCATGTGTTCACTGGCACCACCACCCCCCTCTTTCTCTGCTACATCGCACCCATCCTGCACCCATGCAGAATGTGTTGGTTTCTGTAGCTTCACCACTAACTTCCACCCTTTTCTCAAATTCACCTGGACTGTCTCCACCACCTCTCTCCCCT
This sequence comes from Leucoraja erinaceus, assembly GCF_028641065.1. Lineage (NCBI taxonomy): Eukaryota > Metazoa > Chordata > Chondrichthyes > Rajiformes > Rajidae > Leucoraja > Leucoraja erinaceus. The sequence continues at coordinate 7,549,458 of NC_073397.1, read as the reverse complement.
TTCTGGATCTCTCTGTTTCATCACAGGGAACAGACTATTGATCGACATCTACTACAAACCTACTGACTCCAACATTTAACTGGACTACACTTCCTCTCACCCTGCTTCTTGGAATGATGCTATCCCCTACTCCCAATTCCTGTCTCCGCCACATCAGCTCACAAGATGTGGCTTACCATTTGAGGACGTCCTTTAGTGAACGTGGTTCCCTACCGCCTGTCATATACGGATCCCTCACCCATGTCTCTTGTGTGTCCTGTAGTTCTGCTCTGGCTCCTCCTCCTCCCTCCTCCCCCACTCCAGCAACAAGGATAGAGTTTCCATGGTCCTCACCTTTCACCCCACCTGCCTCTGCATCCAACAAATCATCCTTCGACATTTCCGTCACCTCAAACATGATCGCACCACGACTCACATCTTCCCATCTCCACCCCTTTCTGTCTTCTGCAGAGACTGTTCCCTCTGCAACTCCTTGGTCACTCATCCCTTCTCACCCAAACTACCCCCTCCCCAGGTACTTTCCTCTGCAACCGCAGGAGATGTAACTCCTGTCCCTTTGCCTCCTCCGTCCAGTGACCCTGACAGTCCTTCCAGGCAAGACAGAGATTCATTTGCACTTCCTGGAAGGTTTCTCTTTGCACAAATATTTAAATGAACATCAGTAGATTTGATAAGCTCCGAAGAAATCTAATGGATCTAATGGACCTAGTGAGCAATTTAATCTAGCTCGGCATGGCACGGGATTAATTCTGAGGGCAGAAATCTGAATCTTTCCCCAAACTTTTTTTTTCCTCCAGTCAGGTGGGCTCCTCTTTACAGATTCAGTTCTCAACAATGCTCCGCTTCATACGGTAATTTCTAAATCTGATGGTGAGCTAAAGTTTGATTGGTATTTGCAGTCTTAGTAGTCCCTCCTCTAAGGAAAATAAGATTGATTTGCCATTTATAATTTCCTGAATTGTGCTTAATTGTATCTGCAATGGGAGACAGGAACCCTGTTGTTCGTTCTTTGCCGTGCTGTTTTTTGATTTTGTGCAGGAATGTAATTAATGCTCTAGTTATCAGATTGATGTATTTTTTCCTGTGGGAAGCTCTGTTCATCATCTGAGCACATTCCGTAAAGCTCAGAGTGAGGGGGTGGAGTTGGCAGTGGTGAGGGAGATGATGGTAACATATACTATTATACATTTTACTCAACACTAAGAGGCCTTTCGAGCCTGCTTCACATTCATCAAGGTAATGGCTAATCCACTACCTCAGCCATGTCTCTTGATCCCTTTATCCAAAAATATATTGAACTTGTTTTGAATGAACTCCAGTAAATGAGCATCCATAGCCCTCCAGAATGGAGAATTTCAAGGGTTCTTCACATTCTAAATTTTCCTCATCTCAGTTCAACCCCATTATTATTAAACTGTGCCGTCTCATCCTAGATTCCTCAGTCAAGAATCTTGCACTCTGCAGATTCGTAAATTATGATACGGTATTGTATTTTTCTAAACTCCAGAAAATAGTCATCCGTGGAATCTATTATAATCGTGTTACAATTTGCCAATTATGCTAAACAATTAATTTATGAACTGTGTGGATGCAAAGCAAATTATAAGCAAGTTGGAAGAGGGGGCAAAACAGGAGAAATAATATAATGTGGGTAAATGTGAAGCTATCCATTTGGGTTGGAAAAATAAGTTGCCGTGTTATTGAACTAGTGCTCAATTAGACATTTTGATTTTTCAAAGAGATTTGTACATCAGTCAGTGGAGGCAAACATGCAGATGAAGTGAGCAGCAAATGCAAATGGCATATTGGCCTTTATAGCAGGGGGATTGGAGTACAGGAGCAAGGATGTGATGCTTCAATTATACAATTATCCACCCCCTCAGGGCATTTCAAGCTGAGGCAATGCCAATTAATATTTGCAAAATTGAAATTCCCAAGCAGTACAATCCTATTTTTAATCACATCTCTGCTATTTTCTACATATCTGTTCCTCTATCTCTTGTTGAGTTTGGGACGATTGCAATGAACCCCCAGCAAATTGGCAATACCTTTTTTGTTATCAAGTCCACATCACAAGATTAGATAGTTCAGCCAGAGGCAGTTCAGTTTAGTTTATTGTCACGTGTACAGAGGTACAGTGAATAGTTTTTGTTGCGAGCTAATCAGTCGGCAGAAAGACAATACATGATTACAATTGAAACATTCATAAGGTACAGATATGTGATAAGGGAATAGCGTTTAGTGCAAGATAAAGCCAGTAAAGACCGATCAAAGATAGTTCGAGTGTCTCCGATTAGGTAGTAGTTCAGGACCGGTCGCTTGTTGTGGAAGGATGGTTCATTTGCCTGATAGAGCTGGGAAGAAAAGCTGTCTATTCTGCAGCTGACAATTTAAATCTGCCTCCCATCCCTGACTAGAACAGGTTGTCAATGTATATGGGGGTCAAACAGCAAAATACTGTTGTTTTAGCAAACAAAACAAAAAATTAAAATATCTCAGATATACTCAGCAGGTCAGGCAACATTTACAGAAAGAAAAAGTCAACGTTTAAAATTTATGTTGATTTTCAGAATTGGACAGTAAAGAAGTCTGAAGAAGGGTCTCAACCCGAAACATCACCCATTCCTTCTGTCCAGAGATGCTGCCTATGCCCCTGAGTTATTCCAGCATTTTGTGTCTATCTTTGATGTATAACCAGCATCTGCAGTTCCTTCCTACATACAGTGACCTCCATAATGTTTGGGACAAAGACCCATCATTTATTTATCTGCCTCTGTACTCCACAATTTGAGATTTGTAATAGACAAAAATTACATGTAGTTAAAGTGCACATTGTCAGATTTTAATAAAGGCCATTTTTATACATTTTGGTTTCACCATATAGAAATTACGGCAGTGTTTATACGTAGTTTCCCCCCCCCCCCCACACATCCCATTTCAGGGCACCATAATGTTTGGGACACAGCAATGATATGGGAATGAAAGTAGCCATGTTTAGTATTTTGTTGCATATCCTTTGCATACAATGACTGCTTGAGGTCTGCGATTCATGGACATCACCAGTTGCTGGGTGTCTTCTCTGGTGATGCTCTGCCAGGCCTGTATTGCAGCCATCTTTAGCTTGTGCTTGTTTTGTGGGCTAGTCCCTTTCAGTTTTACCTTCAGCATATAAAAGGCATGCTCAATTGGGTTCAGTTCAGGTGATTGACTTGGCCACTCAAGAATTGACCAATTTTAGCTTTGAAAAACTCCTTTGTTGCTTTAGCAGTATGTTTGGGATCATTGTCTTGCTGTAGAATGAACCGCCGGCCAATGAGTTTTGAGGCATTTGTTTGAACTTGAGCAGATAGGATGTGTCTATACACTTCAGAATTCATTATGCTACTACCATCAGCAGTTGTATCATCAAAGAAGATAAGTGAGCCAGTACCTTCAGCAGCCATACATGCCCAGACCATAACACCCCCACCACTGTGTTTCAGATAAGGTGTTATGCTTTGGATCTTGGGCAGTTCCTTCTCTCCTCCATACTTTGCTCTTGCCATTCACTTTGATACAAGTTAATCTTCGTCTCATCTGTCCACCAGACCTTTTCCCAGAACTGTGGTTGCTCTTTTAAGTATTTCTTGGCAAAATGTAACCCAACCATCCTATTTTTGCAGCTAACCAGTGGTTTGCATCTTGCAGTGTAGTCTCTGTATTTCTGTTCATGAAGTCTTCTGCGGACAGTGGACATTAACAAATCCACACCTGACTCCTGAAGAGTGTTTCTGATCTGTGTGACAGGTGTTTGGGGACTTTTCTTTATTATAGAGAGAATTCTTCTGTCAGCAGCTGGGGAGGTCTTCCTTGGCTGCCAGTCCCTTTTGCGATTAGTAAGCTCACCAGTGCTCTCTTTTGTCTTAATCATGTTCCAAACAGTTCATTTTGGTAAGCCTAAGGTTTGGCTGATCTCTCTAACAGTTTTATTCATGTTTCGCAGTCTCATAATGGCTTCTTTGACTTTCATTGGCACTACTTTGGTCCCCATGTTAATGAACAGCAATAAGTTTCCAAAGATGATGGAAAGACTAGGCGCTGAGAGCTCTCTGAGACCTGCATTAAGGAGGCAATTAAACACACCTGAGCAATTACAAACACCTGTGAAGCCATGTGTCCCAAACATCCCCTGAAATGGGCGGACTATGTATAAACACAGATGTAATTTCTACATGGTGAAATCAAATGTATAAAAATGGCCTTTAATAAAATGTGACAATGTGCACTTTAACCACGTGATTTTTTTCTATTACAAATCTCAAATTGTGGAGTACAGAGGCAATAAATAAATGATGGGTCTTTGTCCTAAACAATTTGGAGGGCACTGTAAAACAGCATGTTTTAGCTGCAGGGAGTGGCTGGGGTGAAGATAACAAAGGGAATATCTGCAAAAGGTGGGACCGAGGCTGTCCAAGTACACTAAAGATGTTGGAATGCTCACACCAGGAAAGAGTGCTGGAAATACACAGGTATCTATATTACTAAAACTCTGTTCTTGACCGGTTTCGGCTTTCTGTGCTGCGGTTTCCGAGAGTACACCGCCACCCACGGCCATCATTTTTGGCCACCTCGCTCAGAGCCCCCCTCCGCCGCGTGTGTGCTGAGGATTTTTCCCATCGCGATATTAGATATTAATGTTTTTACAACATTCCCCATTCTCTCTGCTGCCCCTGCTGGCGGCAGGGGGGAGGGGCTATAAAACCAGGAAGTGGTGTGCCTCAATCAGTCTCTGCAAGTGGTGTGCCTCAATCAGAGCTTTGAATGACACTGACAAATGTCTACAGCACTGTGAGTACCCTTAATTTGGTTTGAAAATGAAAATATGGTTAGAGGTAAAAAAGCACTGCCTGCAAATAGTTGTTTTTTGTTTGGGTTTGGGTTTGAAAGTAAAAAGGCTCTCTCTCCCCCCCCCCCCCCCCCTCTCCCCCCCCCCCCTCTCCCCCCCCCCCCCCCCTCCCCCCCCCCCCCTCCCTCTCCCTCCCCCCCCTCCCCCCCCCCTCCCCCCCCTCCCTCCCCCCTCCCTCTCTCCCCCCCCCCTCCTCCCCCCCTCCCCCCCTCTCCCCCCCCCCCCTCCCCCCCCCCCCCCCCCCCCCCCCCCCCCCCCCCCCCCCCCCCCCCCCCCCCCCCCCCCCCCCCCCCCCCCCCCCCCTCCCCTGTTGTTCGAACATTGTTCTATTTTTAGTGTGGGCCTGTAACCATACAAACTCCAAAAATTAGCTGCAGCATAATTGAATCATCAGGGATTTCAAAATGAGCTCACATTCGATGGGCCGAATGGCCTAGTTCTACTCCTGTGTCTGATAAGCTTAAAGTGTGCAATTTTTAACCACAAAGTAGCAGTACGGGTGATCATTGGTTGACGTAGATTCGGCAGATTTAATTGAACCAAACTAAGACCAGAATATACTGGAAAGACTCTGCAGCAGACAGTCTCAAGTTGAACATCCTTCACCAGAGGACAGTGATCATGATGGAAGCTACTAAAAGCCGATGTGGCAGGGTCATGGAGGTTATAAAGCCATGAGGATGTACTGTATGCATTCAAGAGATGCCATGCTATTAATCAATTCCCCACTGACATACTAGTGTACGCAAAACTATATTTAGAAGCCAGATAGCTGCCATCACAGCGCAGTGATTGCAGTACAAAGACAATCAGATGCTTCATTATTAGGTAGCTCCACAGATGTTATTTTTCCTCAAATAATAAAAGTAATACCATCTTGATGATCTTATTTTTTGTTTTGTTTTTAACAAATCTCCCTCTTCCATTAAGGTGTCGAGTCTAGCTGATGTGTAGACATGTGTACATTGACACCAACACTTATAGGAGTGTTTATTACTTGAGGGCGGCAGCTCAGGCTGATTTTCTCCTTCCAAGCTATGAGGCACAAACCAACTTGTGTTTCAACTGGTGTTCGGGCTGAGATCAGCTAATTTATCAGATAGTCAGGGTAACACAGTTTGGAAACAGTCGCTTGGTCCAACTCTCCATGCCAATCAAAATCCGCCTATCCTTCTAAACTTTGCCTAATTATGTACCCATCCAAATAGCCCCAGAGGGTTATGAGCTAAAAGCAAGCAAATGAGACTAGCCAAGAAAGGCAACCTGGTCAGCATGGCCAAGATGGGCTGAAGGGCCTGTATAGCTCTATGGCTTCAAGTGTTGTTCATGCACTTGCCTCAACCACTTAATTTGGCAGCTCATTCCATATACAAAGCACCCTCTGTGTGAAGTTGCCTCTCATGCCCCTTTAAAATCTTTCCATCTCAGCATCAACCTTTTAGTTTTTGATTCCCCTTGCTGAGAAAAGAAGTGTGCACATTTACCTTATCTATGCTCCTCACGATTTTTTACAGTTCTATAAGGTCACCCCTAAGTGTCCTACGCTCTAAGAGAGGAGGTCATACTCTCTCAATAACTCAAGGCCTCAAGTCTTAGCAACCTTGCAATTTTTACAGCTTATTGACGTTTCCTATCAAAGGGCAACCAAATCTGTACACAATATTCCAAGTGCAACTTCACCAATGTCTTATACCAGGGGTCTCCAAACTATGGCCCGTGGGCCACATTCGGCCCCCCACAAGGTTTTATCCGGCTCGCAGCAAGCTCTTTATACGTTGCGTGCGGCGGGCTATTTAGCGGGTTGCGTGGTAGCGCGTCAGTTTGCCGCAGGCTATCAAGTTGAGGCTTTATGTGCAGCTGCTGACAGTTTTCGTCGATGGCCCCGGGGAGACGGTGATGATCGGCAACCGCGGTATACCCTGTGAGTGAGTGGGTGGGTTGGTGTGTGTGAGTGTGTGTGAAAGTGTGCGTGAGCGTGAGAGTGTTGGTGTACGGCCTGCAAAAATGTGCCAAATATATAATGTGGCCCTCATGCTGAAAAGTTTGGAGGCCCCCGTCTTATACAAATGCAACATAACATCCCAACTCCTGTACTCAATGCCCTGACTGAAGGCCAACGTGCCAAACACCCGTTTCACTACCCTGTCCACACATCACACCAATTACAGGAATGTATGCACTTGGGACTTCTAGGTCCCTCTGTTCCATAACACTCACAGCCCCCATCATTCACTGTGAAAGTCTTCGCTGGTTTGACTTCCCAAGATGCAAGACCTCGCTCTTATCTAAATTGAATACTACTCAGCCCAATTATCTGGCTGATTAAGACCACATTGTAATTTCTGATAAATTCCTTCACTTCCATACCTCCTAGGTTAGTGTAATTTCCAAACTTACGAACCGTGTCTTCGAGATTCTCATCCAAATCACTTGAATAAATGACAAACAACAATGCATCCAACACTGATCCCTGCAGCACACCACTTGTCATAGGCCTCCAGTCCAAAAACAACCTTCCACTACCACCCTTTGCTTCCTACTATCAAGCCAATTATGTATCCAATTGACTAGTTCTCCCTGGGTCCCATACCATCTAATCTGCCAGAGTAGATTACCATGCGGGATCTCGCTAAAAGACTTTGTTGAAGTCCACATAGATGATGTGGATTGTGTAGATCAATCCTCTTGGTTGCCTTTTAAAAAAAAAAAAAGATTTGTAAAGCAGATTAAGAAAGATTTCTCATGCAGAATTCCATGCTGACTGTCTCTAATCAATCCTTGTTTATCCAAGGGCTGGTAGATCCTGGAAGACAGCATTGTAACCACACTAAGAATGCAGGGAGAAAGAAACAATGTGATCACACTGGAGGAGATTCACCTGAATGTTAAATGGGATGGCATGTTTCGGGAGAGAGAGGAGGGGGAGGGATGTTGCTGAGTCAAGAATGATAGAGGGAAGCTGTGGTTCCCATAGTTCTACTTAAGCTTTGGAGAAAGTGAGTGTAGTAACAATGTTGATCAATACAAGGATGAGGTTGGAACTGGAGGGCACCAGGTTAGATCTTTCAAGGAAGAAGTGAAGGGCTCTCAGGCCATCATGTGGTGCAAAAAGAATAGATGCTCATGAAGATGAGCCGGTTTGGAAAATGGGGCCTGTCTAACTAGCAGCCAGCATGAGAGATGTCACAGATGCAAGTGGAAAGGGACTTAATAGAGGAGAATGAACATAGTACAAAAAAATAAAATTGGGATAAGAACAGTCTGAAACCATGAATCTACTAGGAAGACACGGATCTTGGGTAGGAGCTTGAACAGAACTGTACAGACTTGTAGGACTGTAAGGTTGGAGGTTGTGGATAGAAAATCTGAGAGACATAGTCCAGTGGGAGACACGAGGAGGCTACCATTCAACTCTGAAAGTTCGAGCACAGTTTGCCAAATCATAACTGCACCATCCTTAGATTAGATTATTATCTAAATGGTGGCCGATTGGGAAAGGGGGAGATGCAGCGAGACCTGGGTGTCATGGAACACCAGTCATTGAAGGTAGGCATGCAGGTGCAGCAGGCAGTAAAGAAAGCGAATGGTATGTTAGCTTTCATTGCAAAAGGATTTGAGTATAGGAGCAGGGAGGTTCTACTGCAGTTGTACAGGGTCTTGGTGAGACCACACCTGGAGTATTGCGTACAGTTTTGGTCTCCAAATCTGAGGAAGGACATTATTGCCATAGAGGGAGTGCAGAGACGGTTCACCAGACTGATTCCTGGGATGTCAGGACTGTCTTATGAAGAAAGACTCGATAGACTTGGTTTATACTCTCTAGAATTTAGGAGATTGAGAGGGGATCTTATAGAAACTTACAAAATGCTTAAGGGGTTGGACAGGCTAGATGCAGGAAGATTGTTCCCGATGTTAGGGAAGTCCAGGACAAGGGGTCACAGCTTAAGGATAAGGGGGAAATCCTTTAAAACTGAGATGAGAAGAACTGTTTTCACACAGAGAGTGGTGAATCTCTGGAACTCTCTGCCACAGAGGGTAGTTGAGGCCAGTTCATTGGCTATATTTAAGAGGGAGTTAGATGTGGCCCTTGTGGCTAAGGGGATCAGGGGGTATGGAGAGAAGGCAGGTACGGGATACTGAGTTGGATGATCAGCCATGATCATATTGAATGGCGGTGCAGGCTCGAAGGGCCGAATGGCCTACTCCTGCACCTAATGTCTATGTTTCTACGTTTCTATCTGTCTCATTAGGTTTGATGATTATGTTAAGGTTGATACTTTTGAGTGGAATGCTGAAATGCAGGACAATGTATATTGGAGCGAGAGAATTGGCAGTGGGAGAATTGAGACGGTCATTGTTGCAACAGCAGTTAACGATGAATGGAATACAGAGATGATGGTGGATCTGGGTGGATCAGGAAAATGCATACATTTTCTGGCACTCCTAGCCAAATAAATCAGTCTGCAGGTGATGATGATGGAACAGTTGAAATCCTATCATTCTCAGAATTTACTGAGATGGGAAAGTAGAGCGATGGAGCAGAGACCTCTGCTGAGGTCTGATAAGTTCAGGATCAGACAGGGGCAGATCAGGGGTATATTGAAAACAGTATAGGCTTTAGGGCAAGGGATTTGGTTAAAGGAAATTAAGGGATGAAAAAGAGCCGAATAGATTTTTGGAATTAAAGAGCTGTCTAAGTATTTCAGTACATGTGAACAGACTATGAGTAAATTCTTTAAAATCATTAGAATAGGATGAACTAAATTCTTAAAATACTGTCTTGTAGAAATTATTGATAATCACCAGCTGGGCCGTGCCATCACTGTTTAACCGTATGCAGTAAATGTAGTTTACAATGCTGTGCATGCACTCTAACCAAATTCAGTTCATGTATGTGTATTTAATCAACAATATCACCATTCAACAACAAGGATGCATCTCCCAATAATCAAAAAGCATACTCGCTGATTTTTCACTTTGCCATTTCATCGTCACACAAGTAGTTTAGCTTAGCATGTGAAGTAACATTACCTGCCTTAGAAGTCATTAATTTCTTGACATTAAAGAATACAATTAGACATTTATAAATGTGTTAAAAGTTTCAGATTGAAGACTCTGTATGACCATGGCCTTCTCTGTCATTGAATTTCTAATGACATTTGTTGAATGCCTATGAGATGGCTTTTTAGAGCAGCTCATGATCGAGCCCACCAGGGAAAGGGCAATTTTGGATTTGGTGTTTAATGAACTGGATTGATTAGGGAGCTTAAGGTGAAGGAGCCCCTGTGAGGCAGTGATCATGTCATGGCATTCATCCTGCAGTGTGAGTGGGAGAAGCTGAAATCAGATGTATCGCTATTATTGTTGAGTAAAGGTGACTACAGAGGCATGAGGGAGGAGCTAGCTAAAGTTGATTGGAAAGGGGCCCTGGCAGGAATGACAGTGGAGCAGCAATTTCTAGAAGTAATTTGGAAGATTAGAGGATCTTTTCATACCAGAGAGGAAGAAACATACCAAAGGGCGAATGAGGCGACTGTGCTTGCAAATAAAGTATGACCGGCAGGCATAAAAACAAAAAAGGCATAACATGGCAAAGATTAGCAAGAAGTGAAAGGATTAGGAAGCTTTTCAAAACCAACAGAGGGCAACTAAAAAGCAATAAACGGAGAAAAGATGAAATATGAAAAGATGAAATAGGGTGGCAGGGTGGTGCAGCGGTAGAGTTGCTTACAGTGCTGGTGACCCGGGTCCAATCCTGGCTACAGGTGCATGTCCGTACGGAGTTTGTATGTTCTCCTCGTGACCACGTGGATTTATTTCCTAGAACTTGGTTCCCTCCCACTCCAAAGACGTACAGGTTGGTAGGTTAATTGGCTTGGTATAAAAATGTAAATTGGCCCTAGTGTAGGATAGTGTTAATGTGCGGGAGTTGCTAATCTGTTCCGACTCGGCGGGACGAAGGGCCTGTTTCTGCACTGTATCTCTAAATTAAAGATAAGCTAGCTAGTAATATAAGAGGATACCAAAAGAGAGGCAAAAGTAGATATTGGACCACAGTAAAATGACACAGGAGCAGTAATGGGGAACAAAGAAATGGCAGACAAACAGAATAACATTTGTGTGTTAGTCTTCACAGTGGAAGACATCAGCAATGTGACAGAAATTCAAGAGCATCAGGGGGAAGAAGTGAGTGCAGGAGATGCTTGGGAAGCTGAAAGGTCTGAAGGTGGATCATTCACCTGGACCAAATGGACTAACCCTATGGTTCTGAAAGGGGTAGCTATAAGGAGACATTAGGAGTTATCTTTCAAGGATCACTAGAGTCAGGAATGGTTCCAGAAGACTTGAAATTGCAAATGTAACTCCACTGTTTAAGAAGGGAGCGAGGCAAAAGATAGGACATGATAGGCAGGTTAGCCTGACTTCAGTGGTTGGTACGATTTGAGAGTCCATTATTAACTAGGGGTTTTGGAAGCACATGATAAAATAGGCTGAAATTAGCATGGTTTTGTTAAGGTAAGATCATGTCTGACAAATCTGTTGGAACTATTTGAGGAAATAACAAGCAGGATAGACAAAGGAGAGTCAATTAATGTTGTTCACTTGGATTTTCAGAAGACCTTCGATAAGGTGCCACACGTGTGGCTGCGAAACAACATAGGAGCCAATGATATGAGAGGCAGGATACTAGTATGGATAGAAGACTGGCGGAAGGCAAAGAGTCGGAATAAAGGAGGCCTTTTCTGGTTGGTGACTAATGGTGTATTGCAGAGGTTGGTGCTGGCTCTGCTACTTTTCTCGTTATATGTTAATGATCTGAATGATGGAATTGATGGATTTGTGGCCAAGTTTGCAGATAATAATAATAAATTTTATTTATGGGCGCCTTTCAAGAGTCTCAAGGACACCTTGCAAAAATTTAGCAGGTAGAGGAAAAACATGTAAGGGGAATTGAATAAATAGTAGAGACATGACTAGTACACAAAGTAAATACAGAATTCAATACAAAACACAATATGAGGCAATTAATGCACAGATGAAAAGGGAGGGGGACGTGGGGCTAAGAATAGGCAGAGGTGAAGAGATGGGTCTTGAGGCGGGGCTGGAAGAAGGTGAGGGACACGGAATTGCGGATCAGTTGGGGGAGGGAGTTCCAGAGCCTGGGAGCTGCCCTGGAGAAGGCTCTGTCCCCAAAACTGCGGAGGTTGGACTTGTGGATGGAGAGGAGACTGGCTGATGTGGATCTGAGGGACCGTGAGGGTTGGTAGGGGGAGAGGAGGTCAGTGAGATATGGGGGGGCCAGATGGTGGAGGGCTTTGTAGGTGAGGATCAGGATTTTGTAGTTGATCCGGTGGGAGATGGGAAGCCAGTGAAGTTGTTTGAGGACTGGAGTGATGTGATGCCAGGATTTGGTGTGGGTGATGAGTCGGGCGGCTGCGTTCTGGACCAGTTGGAGTCGGTTGATGTAGGTAGAGCTGATGACAAGGAGAAGTGAGTTGCAATAGTCCAATCGGGAGGAGATGAAGGCATGGATGAGTCTTTCAGCAGCGGGAGGTGTGAGAGAGGGTCTGAGTTTGGCAATGTTGCGGAGATGAAAGAAGGAGGTTTTAATGACATGGCGGATGTGAGGCTCAAGGGAGAGGGTGGAATCAAAGATCACGCCAAGGTTGCGGGCCTGGGGAATGGGGAGACAGTTGTGCCGTTGATGGTGAGAGTGGGGTTATTGATTTTGCTGAGTGTGGCTTTGGAGCCTATGAGGAGGAATTATGTCTTATCGCTGTTGAGTTTGAGGAAATTATGTTGCATCCAGGTTTTTATAGCTGACAAACAGGAGTTGATATGGAGTTGATGGGGGGGATTTGGTGCCGAGGTAGATCTGGGTGTCATCAGCGTAACAGTGGAAGTCCAGGTTGAAGTGGCGGAGTATCTGACCAAGGGGGAGGATGTAGATGATGATGAGGAGGGGGCCGAGTATGGAGCCTTGGGGAATGCCTTGAGTGACTGTGGCAGTAGCAGAGGTGTGGTTGTGGAGAGAGATGAAGTGGGATCTGTTGGAAAGGTAGCAACGGAGCCAGCTGAGTGCAGAGCCTTCAATGCCGAGGTCTTTTGAGTCTGGTGAGCAGGATGTTATGGTTCACTGTATCGAAGGCTGCGTTCAGGTCGAGGAGGATGAGGATGTTGAGGGAACCAGTGTCAGCAGAGGTGAGGAGGTCATTGAGGACTTTGAGGAGAGCAGTTTCTGTGCTATGGAGGGGGCGAAAGCCAGATTGGAGGGGTTCAAGTAGGTTATACGCAAGGAGGTGGGAATGAAGTTGCGACGCAACGATACGCTCCAGGGTTTTTGAAAGAAAGGGGAGGTTTGAGATTGGGCGGTAGTTAATGAGAGGGTTAGGATCAAGACCAGGTTTCTTTAAGATTGGTGTAACAGCAGCAGTTTTGAAAGCGGAGGGGACAATTCCTTGGGACAATGAGGAGTTGAAGAGATTAGCGAGGTAGGGGCAGAGAACGGGGAGGCAGGACTTCAGCAGGGGAGTAGGGAGAGGGTCGAGGGAGCAGGTAGTGGGTTTTTAAGAGCTGATGAGTTTGGAGATTTCAATAGGGGTGACCAGGTCAAACTGGGAGAGGAAGCAGTGTGGAGGAGGGGTAAGGAGGTCAGTGGAGATGTTGAAAGGAGGGGCCTTGGTAGGTGGTGGAGTAGATGCTGGGGAGTCGGGTACAGGGGATAAAGATTGATAGATGGTGCCGATTTTATCAGCTAAAAAGTGGAGGAATGAGTTGCAGAGATCCGGAGTAGAGGTAGGGAGAGTGTTGGCTCGAGGCTTGAGGAGGTTGCCCACTGTGGAGAAGAGGGTTCTGTGGTTTAGGCAGGGATCGGTGAATATGGAGGAGAGGTAGGCAGATTTTGCAGCAATGAGGGCATCTTTGTAGTCAGTGAGGTGGAGTTTGTAAGCTTCAAGGTGGACTGTGAGAGATGATTTCTTTGTGAGTCGTTCAAGTCGGCGACCAGTCTGTTTCAGTTTACGAAGTGCAGGTGTGTACCAGGGTGAAGATGTGTTGAAAGTTACGGTTCTTGTTTTGAGGGGGGCCATAATGTTAAGGGATGATACGAAGACAGGTGGAGGGGCAGGTAGTGTTGAGGCAGCAAGGAGTCTGCAGAAGGACTTGGACAGGTTTGGAGAGTGGGTTAAGTGGCGGCAAATTAACTACAACCTAGCGAAGTGTAGGGTCATGCACTTTGGTAGAAGGAATAAAGGCGTAGACTATTTTCTAAATGGGGAATGGATTCAGAAATTGGAGGTGCAAGGGAATTTTGGAGTGCTGATGTTAATTTGCAGGATGAGTCAGTGGCAAGGAAGGCCAATGCATTGGTCGCATTCATTTTGAGGGAACAAATATAAAAGGATGTAATGTTGAGGCCATATAGGGTACTGGCAAGGCCACATTTAGAATATTGTAATCAGGTTTGGGCCCCATATCTGAGGAAGGACGTGTTGATGTTGGTGTTGGAGAGGGTCCAGCGGAGGTTTACGAGAATGATCGCAGGGATGACTGGGTTAATGTGCAGGGAGAGTGTGATGACTCCAGAACTCCACCTAATTTTCAGCTATTTTTTTGTCTCTTGAACAATCATCCATCTTCCTATTTTTACACACCTAAAACCATGCTTGTTTTCTCACTATTCTGGTGCTGCTGTCTGGTTATTGACCTGAAAAAACTAACTGTCTCGTCAAAGGCACCACCTGACCTGCTAGATTTCTGCAACATTTTCTCCTTGTATTTACATACATGTTAGTGCAAGCCAGCAAACAGGCACACCAAGTGTAGTGTGCAGAGTAACTTTTTAAGCTGTTCACAATTTATGCACAATTTGACTTTGCTGCAATGGGAAGAAAACAATCTTCCCTTTGTTGGGTGCTCATTCCTCCTTTGCTAAAATTCTTTTGCCCTTTGGACTTGCATCTTGCTGATTTCCAAAACAATTTAATCAAAAACAGGAGCATAGCTGATCTGAACTCAACCATTGAAGAAATGCTGCAAAAGTATATCACATTACTTCTGGATTATTGTTTTGCATCACATAAGTGTCCAATCCCTCTATTAAAAAAATCCCCAGGTAAAATTGAAGTATATTTTGATTACTTTCCCTGATTTATTCATAAAATTATACTTACATTAAATTACCCTGCATATTTATAAACAAAAGCTAAAGCTGTCCCAATCAGCTAGCAAGGTTTGGAGCAACCAACAATCCCATGGTCTCCACCTATACCAGGACCAAACTCACAGGATGGTACTTCAACATAATCTTGCTTAAAATAGGCATCGCAGAACACAGACAATGTACAAAGTTGACAATGGGATATCATTGGCTTTGACATGTTCTGCTCCTATGGGAGTTTGGAGTCCAAGCTGGCCTGTAAAGAAGACAAGAAACCAAATACAAGTCCAGATGTTGCAGAGTTAAACATTATTATTTCACACTGACACGTTGAACCCAGGCCAAAGGAAAAAGGGAGAAAAAAAAGTTATTGTGGGTTTTCCTGACCTGAATTCCATAATCTACCAGTGGATAAGAATTTTCAGATTGCATCCCCCAAAATTAAATGTTTCAAATAAAAATCTTAACATCAAGAAGAAATGCTGAGTGTATTGAAAATGTTTAGATCAATCAGTATTTGCCAAGTTAAGTCTTGGGTTAAAAGCCTTCTTGAGAACTGAGAAATAAAAGGAAAGGAAAAAGTCCCAAAGGAAGGGGCAAAAAAAAAAAAAATTAAACCAAGGCTTGCTGCACTATTCTACAGTGGCTTGCAATAGTATTCATACCCCTTGAACTTTTCCACATTTTGTCACATTACAACCACAAATGTAAATGTATTTTATTGGGACTTTATGTGATAGACCAACACAAAGTGACGCATAATTGTGAAGTGGAAGGAAAATGATACATGGTTTTCAAATTTTTTTACAAATAAAAAACTGAAAAGTGTGGCGTGCAAAAGTATTCAGCCCCCTTTACTCTGATACCCCTAAATAAAATCCAGTGCAATCAATTGCCTTCAGGTCACCTAATTAGTAAATAGAGTCCACTTGTGTGTAATCTAACCTCAGTATAAATACAGCTGTTCTGTGAAGGCCTCAGAGGTTTGTTAGAGAACATTAGTGAACAAACAGCATCATGAAGCCCAAGGAACACACCAGAGAGGTCAGGGATAAAGTTGTGGAGAAGTTTAAAGCAGGGTTAGGATATCAAAAAATATCCCAAGCTTTGAACATCTCACGGAGCACTGTTCAATCCATCATCCGAAAATGGAAAGAGTATTGCACAACTGCAAACCTACCAAGACATGGCCGTCCACCTAAACTGACAGGCCGGGCAAGGAGAGCATTGATCGGAGAAGCAGCCAAGGTAACTCTGGAGGAGCTGCAGAGATCCACAGCTCAGGTGGGAGAATCTGTCCACAGGACAACTATTAGTCGTGCACTCCACAAATCGGGCCTTTATGGAAGAGTGGCAAGAAGAAAGCCATTGTTGAAAAAAAGCCATAAGAAGTCCTGTTTGCAGTTTGCCACAAGCCATGTGGGGGACACAGCAAACATGTGGAGGAAGGTGCTCTGGTCAGATGAGCCCAAAATTGAAGTTTTTGGCCTAAATGCAAAACGCTATGTGTGGCGGAAAACTAACACTGCACATCACCCTGGACACACCATCCCCACTGTGATGGGTCTTTGTCCCAAACATTATGGAAGGCACTGTAATTCTTAGAGGCAGAGGCACCAGCACTAGAGCCAAATGTGGGGCAAAATTTCAATGCAAGTTTGAGAACTCAAAACCCATGAAGCATAAATTGCCAACATAATTTTACATGTATAGGTATCAATGGACTTTTGACTAAAGATATTGTCCTCAATTTACCTTCCATAATTAAAGTACATTTTGATTCTAAAGGCATTAGCCTCCTGCTTGCAATGACGTACTGATTCATAGCTTGGCAGACCCAAGAACAATCAGCTATCAATTTTATTGAATGAGTCACAATCCAAACTAGACTTTCAGACCTTTTCCCAAGAAAAAACAGCACACCATTCAGCCCTCATGACTGCTCTGTCATTCAATTAGATCTCCGCCCGACAATTTCCAGAATCACCCCATGTTAGTCAATGCTTCCTCATTATTCATTGTGAAATATAGATCTATCAATTGAATAAAATGTTGTTAACTGGAAGTTTTATTGCTGTCGGTCTGATGGAATGAAAAGGCACCCAGAGCCAACACCGACTCCTGGGGCACCTCTCTCAAATGTATAGCATTATATCTGGTTAACCACTCCTATTGGCAATCAATGAGTACACAAAGATTGTGACGTGGCACTGGCTAAACGATATTCTGCAAGCTTGACAATGACACCTGGTTGTTTGATTGACCTGCAGATGCTGGTTTAAACTGAAGATAGACACAAAAAGCTGGAGTAACTCAGCGGGTTAGACAGCAGCTCGGTAGAAAATGAATTTTTCAGCTCGAGACCCTTCTTAAGACTGTCTGACCTGCTGAGTTACTCCAGCTTTTTGTGTCTATCTAATGTCATACGGTTGTTTGATTGGTCTGCAGGCTAACTTCCGAATTAACATTCCAGTCCCAAGAGGAACATTTTGGAATAGGATTTATTTTGTCATGTCTGAATCAAATGCTGAGGATATGCCAGTCCAATTGGTACTAATATCAGACAATCATGGAATTGTTGCAGCACAGAAGGTGACTGTTCAAGGCTATGCTGGTGTCAAGAGCAATCACATCAATGGTGTTCCTCCACAGCTTTCCAATTTATTCATTTATAATTCTCATTTGAAAGCTGATTGATGCTTTTCACCATCTCTTCATGCAATGAATCTCAGAATGTAACTACTCCCAGTAAAAAAGTTTGGCCTCATCAACTACATATCTTTTGGTCTAAAATTTTCCATCCACACCCCCTGGTCCTTGAATCATCTGCTGATGGGGAAAAACGTTTCTTTAAGTCCAGTTATCATCTTGTATACCTCTATTAAACAATCTTACTAAGCTTCCTTGCTCCAGTGGGATGGAATTGCCCTGCTGGGTTTATAATTGATGATGAGCAAGGCAAAATATTGTATATCCCTTATTCACAAGATGCAGAGGTACCCAACAGCACTAGCAGTCATGACCGACCCTACAAGTTCTTGTGAAAACGAAGCACACCTTCACACCAAGGAGCCATCATGTGGCACATCCACTATGTTAAATGGGATAGATTGAGAACCGGTATAACAGTTGTTCAAAACAGGTAATTCAAGTCATCCTTTGGTCAAATAGCAATAGTAGTATATATTATCCAAATCTGTAACTGCGCAGCATGACACATCCCTCATCAGATGGCAAGTAATTGCACCACTCCCGTTCAATGTGCAGAAAGCTAAGCCACGAGCAGCATCGGGGTTTCTAAACATTAGATGTCAACCTGTAGAATTTACACAGAATTATACAGATGCTGAACAGTGGCATGTTATTAGCATAACTAAAGGGCCTGTTGATGAAGCTGAATTTTAGTAAAAAATATAAGAAGATATTAAATTGGTTTCTGGGCTAGCTTACAGCTTATATTTAGTGTCAAATTAGGCTTTCCTCAGGTTGCGGGGTGTGTGAGATAACATTGTCTCCCAAGTGAAGGAGCTAGAGAGATATCTTTGAAGTGAGATGCCATAAACCAAATGACCAATGTTTATGGGGGAGGATGCAATAAAGCAGATGGCCTATGTTTATGAGGGACCAAGTGACAAAGAAGATATACAATGTTTTTAGTATATCTTGTACCATGTAAAAAAAAGGTTTGATGTGATGCATTCTGTGGAAACCTTTTCCAGTACTTCTGACCATGACTAATGTCTGTGGAATGTGATAAGGGGACAAAAAACCTATTTAAAGCAATGTAATTCTGTTGTTCAGAGAAGGTGGCTGAGCACAGTCAAGTGTCTGTGTTGGTCACTTGACTGGAGTTCTCCCTCCCTTCCATCGGCCGATGTTAAGTAAAGTTTTGAACTGGTCTACCAAACAGTTTGTGTGGTGTCTGTTTATTAAGAAGCGAACCTGGTTTAGTAGTTAAGATAAGTAGCTTTTTCACTGTCCCACTTGCCGATTTTTTCGGCGACTGTCGGCATCATTGACTGATTTATTGACGCGCGGTGTCTCATCAAATGACGCAACATTTGTCGCCGCTGGATTTTGAAATGTTCAAAATCTTTCACCGACCCTGATACTTCAGTCAACGATGCCGGCGGTGGCCGAAAAAAATCGCCAAGTGAGGCCCTCAATAGATCAGATCAAAACCCTGCAATTTTCCTATGTTCAGAATGAACAGTAGATGGAAATTAAAAATACAGGAGAAAATGGCTCCAAGAAAACCTTCACACACAACACTGGCAGAGTTCAGAATCTAAACACAAAAGAAAGATTGAAGCACCTGCAATCACATTTTGCCAGGATTGCCAGAAACAATGATAATGACCAGTAAATGAACATCAAGAAACTGCAGATGCCGGAAATCCAAAATAAAATCAGAAAACGTGAGAAACACCCAGCAGGTCAGGCAACATCAATACAAAGACATCCAAGAACCTGATGTGAACTAAGGTCCTACTAAAAACATTCAGCTAATTTGACTTACACTTATGATAAAAGAATACAAATATTTGGTTAAATGAATATGGATCCACCAACATGCCACCAACAGTCACGCCAACAGCTGACCAATCACATCTTTTGTTCAAATTTCTCAGGAAAGCTAAAATATGTGCAAATAATTGCATGGAGAAAATCCAAATCAAGTTGGAAATCTGAAATAAGATAAATACTGGGGATTTTCAGTAGGTCAGGTAGCATACGTGGAGAGAGAAAGTTAATATTTTAGATTAAAGAAGCAAGAAAGTAAATCTGTTTAAAGCTGCAGAGATGAGGTGCAGGGATGAGGGTGTGTTTGTAATAGGGTGGAGACCAGGGTTATCCAAATGACTTGCTTTTGGTGCCAACTAATTAATCATAGCTAATCTGCCTGGAGGCATACAAGTCGAGAGAGATGCACAAGGACAGAGATAAAACAGTGTGGCAAAACTGAGATACAGAACACATCAGCTACTGTAATTCTGGGGAAAAAAAAGAATACTTGAAATAATCAGAGGATCAGATAGCATAGATGGAGTGAAAAAGCCCTAATGTTACAAATATCAGAACTGGCCTGCTCTGACACAATCAGGAAAGGATAGCGATCTGGAATTGTTGAATTGCCATAATGATCCCCAATGTGCCTGGATGGAAGTCATAGGTAGACAAAAATGCTGGAGAAAATCAGCGGGTGAGGCAGCATCTATGGAGCAAAGGAAATAGGCGATGTTTCGGGTCGAGACCCTTCTTCAGACGGATGGAAAGTCATGGAAGTGATGGAAGTCATGGTACTGTTCCTCAAGTTCCTAGCAAACCTCACTGGAACAGTGCAGGAGGCCAACATCAAAGGTCAGTGGGACTAGGATGGAGAATTTAAGCACCGCTGCAAAAGGTAGCTCGGGGCCATTCTTCACAATACAATGGAGCGTTTCGTTTATTTTGTTTAGTTTACAGATACAGCGCGGAAACACGCCCTTCGGCCCATCGGGTCCGCGCCGACCAGCGATCCTCGCACATTAACACTATCCGACACACACACACTAGGGACAATTTTCACATTTACCAAGCCAATTAACCTACATACCTGCACGTCTTTGGAGTGTGGGAGGAAACCGAAGATCTCGGAGAAAACCCACGCAGGTCACAGGGAGAATGTACAAACTCCGTACAGGCAGCACCCGTAGTCGGGATCGACCCCGGGTCTCCGGCGCTGCATCCGCTGTAAGGCAGCAACTCTACTGTTGCGCCACCGTGCCACCCTTCAACACCATGCCGACCTTTTGCATACCCAATCTGTGTGGCGATCACACTGAGCATTGAATACAATACACTGAATTAGAAAATAGGCAGGCGGATTTTGCTTCACCTGGAAGGACTGTTTTGGAAGGGACACAGTAAAATAGCATATCCTGCAGTTGTATGAAACTGCAAATAGGAATGGTTGATAGTGATGTTTAATGTGGAAAACTCAACAGTGTCTGGTCTACGAAAAAGGAACACAAATCCAGTATAACTCTAAAAAAGGAATACAAATCCAGAATCTGACCTTCCTGTCCTCGCCCTCCTCCATGGCCAGAGTGCAGACCACCATAAATTGGAGGCGCAGCACCTCATATTTCGCTTGGGCAGTTTGCACCCCAGCGGTATGAACATTGACTTCTCTAATTTCAGTTAGTCCTTGCTTTCTCCTCCGTTTCTCAACTCTCCTTCAGCCCATTGGCTCAACCTCTTCCTTTCCTCTCCCCCCCCCCCCACCCCCCCAACACCCTCACATCAGTCTGAAGAAGTGTTTCGGCCTGAAAACGTTGCCTATTTCCTTTGCTCCATAGATGCTGCCTCACCCTCTGAGTTTCTCCAGCATTTTTGTCTACCTCCAGTATAACTAATTGGTGTGCACTGAGGCTATTGTCATTCATCAGTCAGGATACAAGGTACAAATGACAATACTATTGCCTCACGTTTGCTCAGACTTGGTCCCACAGCCCACTAAATTCCAAATTTCATCAGAGCATTGGTCCAAATATGATCATTCCAGGCTGTTAGGAGATCCGCAGTGGAATAGGCCTGTTGGAAACCAACCCGAATTACTTGTGATAGGTGCGCATTATTGGAATAGGACATAAAATAGGCCCAAAGTAATAATGTCAGATCATTGACTATTTATTGTGGCTACATAAAGATTCATACAACATCTTCTGCAAGGCAAGGGGTAGGAACAGGAGTGAACATTTTGTTAACACCACAAATGAAAGCAGCAGTGTCCCAGATTAATAAATTCAATCATGCTGTCTCGGTAAGATCAAGCAACAACTTGAGATCTGTTATTGGACATGTATGACTGATCGTGGAATGAATGCAGGCAAAAAGAGCAATATGACAACAGCAAGACATTAAAAACTAAAGCAACTTAAGTACTGCCACACTTGCTACACAATTCCTTAATAGATAAAGCACCAGGTTCTGGTATGCTATTGAGTAATAGTGACCATGCAATACATGGAATGCAATCAACGCTGAATTAGATATTCTTATGTAGAATTTGAGTGCAAGAAACTTCCATGCCTTATCTGAAGTGAGCACAGCGACTGGCCTAGACTTCCCACTCCCAACTAATGTCCAGTAACCATGTCTGGAAAGTCATACATATGACTCGTATTTTTACAATGAGGCCCTGTGGTCAACTTGTCTGGCTCTATCGTTGTATGCACAGAAAGAAAAAACATGTCTGGATACCAGGTGAGCTCAGTGGGTGTTTGATAGAGCACTTATGTAATTCCTGTTACAGAAGATGGATGAACAATGGAGAAATAAATTGTGCTGGGATACTGGAAAATAAATTATATGCAGAATATGAAATGCAAACATAAATGTTCAAGGATATTAAGATATGTCAATTTCTCAATGTACCACTGCCCTCTTTGTAAACACAAACCCTGTGGCACTTCCAAGGGACTAAATTTAGCTCCCAAAAGGATTGTAGATGTTATAATGTCTAAATTGACACCAATTAGCCTCATGACATGACTTATCCATTACAGGAAGCATAAGGAACTGCAAAATCTGGATCTTGAGCAAGAACACAAAGTGCGAGAAGAACTCAGCGGGTCAAGCAGCATCTGTAGAGAGTGTAGATGGGCAACCGTTCTGGTCAAGACCCTTCTTCAGGACTTTTATTAACTTTGACTTTAAGTATTCATTTCCTGTCTGAAACTGCTGCCACCAACATCCGAGGGAGTGCAGTTGAGAAACAAAAATTTCCTGCATTCTTTTTTTTTTTAAATTGTGTGAATCAATGCTTTTCACCACTATGCCACTCGTTATTGAAATGGGTTTCACACATCTACTCTAACAAAACTTTTCAACTTTAAATGCCTCACTCAAATTTCCCTAATCAAATTTTCAGCTCTCTACATCCTGAAATGTTTCATTTTGGGTCATCTGGTAAATCTCTTCTGTACCCTCTGCAAGGTCCTTCTTGTGCAGTGCCCTGAATAGTTTATAGCCTAAAGTCTAACCAGTGATTTTATAAAATTTTAGCATAACGTAAAAGCTTATGTTTTCTGTATGTCTATAAAGCCATAGGTTCTGTGTGATTTTCAAATAGCCTTTTACCATGTTATGCGACTTGAAAGATTGATGAATGTGAACCCTCCATACCCCCATTAAAACGGAATTGATTTTGCTTCACATCAGAATGGAATAAAGCCACTTAGAATAAATAGAGTAGGATAAATATCAGAGAGTATAGCAAAATTTTACAATTACGAATTAGCAACATTTACCAGTGAAAAGGCACAAAGTGCTGGTGTAATTCAGCAGGTCAGGCAGCATCTCTGGAGAACATGGCTAGGTGACCTTTTGAGTTAGGACCCTTCTTCAGACTGTGGTAGTGGGAGGAGAGAGGGAGTGGGTAGAAAGCTGGAAGAGAGGAGGGGCCGGACAAAGTCGGGCAAGTGATAGATGGATACAGGTATGGAGAGTTTTGACTAGGCAGATGGTGGAAAAAGGTTAGAGATGAAAAGACAGAAGGAATGAGACAAAAGGATTGAAGAGTTGCAAATTGTGAATGGGGAGAAAGGAATGTAGGTGGAAGGGGAGATGAGAAAAGCGCCTGAATACAGGTGGGACACAGGATGGAGGTTGGAGGTTGTGGGTGGGGTGGGGGGTGATTTGGTAAGTTACCCAAAATTGGATTTGGATAATACAATGTTCATACTCAAGCAGAAAATGTTACTCCAGTTTGCGTATGGCCTCACTCTGGCAACGGAGGCCCTCCAGGACAGAAAAGTCAGTACGAGAACTGGAAGAGCAATGGTTAGCTACCGTGAGATCCAGTTGACCTTGGCAGACCAAGCACAGGTGATCGGCAAAACAGTGGGAAAAGTGTATGCTTGGTCATGCCGAAGTAAAGAAGACCACGTCAGGAATACCGGGTACAGTAGATGCTGGTGTCCATGGATGGATATGAAGACGGTTGTATAGGGGCAGGTATTACATCTTGTTGCAGAAGGTGGTACTTGGCGAGGTATGTTGGGAAGAACTGCAGATCCTGGTTTAAACCGAAGATAGACACAAAAAGCTGCAGTAACTTTGGATCACAGTATCACTGTAGAAAATGAATAGGTGACATTTTTCAGGTCGAGATCCTTCGTCAGACTGAGAGTCAGGGGAAAAGGAGACAAGAGTAATAGAGATATAGAACAAATGGATGAAATTATTTCAAATGCAATACATGCAAAAAAGTAATGATGGCTTGGGTTGGGGAGGGACGGAGAGAGAAGGGATGCAAGGGTTACTTGAAGTTAAAGGAATTAATATTCATACCGCTAGGCTGTAAGCTGTCCCTGCAAAGCATGAGACGCTGTTCCTCCAATTTGCATTTGGCATTACAGGTGCACAACCTTTTATCCGAAAGCCTTGGGACCAGACACTTGTCAGATTTTGGACATTTTCGGATTTCCGAATGGAAGATTTTTAGCGTAGATTAGGTAGGTAGCGCGGGCGGCTTGAAAAGTCTGGAGCGGCTGCCTCCTCCCCGGAGACCGGGGAATCATTGTAAATCATTGCATAAATGTTAGTCAGTTAGTTTGGAGGGATTTTATGTGGCGGTGGTGGTGGGGGGGGGGTGGGGGGGTGGGGGGGGTGAAGGGGGAAACTTTAATTCTTAGCCCCCTACCTGGTCGGCGACTCCCAACATCGCGGAGCTGGGGGCTCCGTCCGGCCGCGGGCGGCGCCGGTTGGAGCTCCGACCCCGGCAACTCTACCCCTGGCTGCGAGGCGCTCCAAATCCAGCGCCGCCCGCGGCCGGACGCCCGCAGCCCCAGCTCCTTGAATGTTGGGAGTCGGCGGCCACAGTGCTCCGGAGCTTACCGCACGGCGACCCGGTAAGGCATTGCCCGCTCCCCGCGACGCCGCCGACTCCCAACATTCGCGGAGCTGGGGCTGCGGGCGTCCGGCCGCGGGCGGCAGTGGATTTGGAGCGCCTCGCAGCCAGTGGTAGAGTTGCCGGGGTCGGAGCTACAACTGGCGCCTCCCGCAGCTGGGAGTTGGCGGCCACAGCGCTGCGGAGCTTACTGCACGGCGACCCGGTAAGGCATTGACCGCTCCCCGCCTCTCCGACCAGATAGGGGACTAAGAATTAAAGTTTACCCCTTCACACCCCCCCCCCCCCACCCCCTTCACATAAAAGCCCTCCAAACTAACTGACTAACATTTAAGCAATGATTTACAGATGTTTAAGTGTCTCCCCGGTCTCCGGGGAGGAGGCAGCCGCTACAGTAGTACAGACCTGGGTTGACCGTGGGTCGTTTCGGGTCAAGTTTGGCGCCAAACGCGAGCTTTGGTGTGCAGATGACATCCTGGAAAAAATGGCCGGTTTTCGGAGTTTTTCGGTTTCCGGAACTCCGGATAAAAGGTTGTGCACCTGTACTTTGGAAAAGGAGGATGCCCAGGACAGAAAGGTCAGTGTGAGAATGGAAAAGGGAATTAGAGTATATGGTAACCAGGAGATCAGGTAGGCCCAGGCAGATTGTGGTGCTTTGTGGAGGAAGGGTGAGTGAACCAAGGATTTGTGGACAGAGTGATCTCTGCGGAAGGAGGAAAGGGGTGGGCATGGGAAGACGTGACAGATGGTGGGATCATATTGGAGGTGGCAGAAATGTTGGAGAATGATGCGTTGGATGCAGAGGCTGGTGGGGTTAAAGGCCTGGAGAAATTCTATCCTTGTTCCATCTAGGGGGAGATTGAACGAGATACAGAGGAATGAGGGATCCATCTATGACAGCAGCAGGGAAAACCATGTTTACTAAAGAAAAAGGATATCTTGGATATCCTCGAGTGAAAAGCCTCATCTTTTAGTTTAGAGATACAGCACGGAAACAGGCCCTCCCGCACATTAACACTATTGACAATTTTTACATTTACCAAGCCAATTAACCTACAAACCTGTAAGTCTTTGGAGTGTGGGAGGAAACCGAAGGTCTCGGAGAAAACCCACGCAGGTCATGGGGAGAACGTGCAAACTCCGTACAGACAGCACCCATAGTCGGGATCGAACCCGTGTCTCCGGCGCTGCATTCGCTGTAAGGCAGCAACTCTATCGCTGCGTCACCGTGACGGCCCACATCTTGGGAGCAGATATGGCGGAGACAGAAAAATTGAAGGTAGGGTGGGAGGAGATGTAGCCCTGATTATTCCGGGAGTCAGTGGGTTTGTTGTAAACATCAGTTGATAGTCTGCCCCCTGTGATGGAGACAAAAAGTTCAAGAAAGGACCATCTCTGACACCTCTTGCCCCTTTTTTGATCTGAAGGGGTTTGACCTGAAACGTCACCCATTCCTTTCTCCAGAGATGCTACCTGTCCCGCTGAGTTACTCCAGCTTTTTATGTCTATCTCTGTCTCCATTACAGGGAACCTTTGAGGGGAGGTAGAAGTTAGTGGTAACGTCAATGAAATCAACGAGTTCTACACAGGTGCAGAAGGCAGCCCCAATGCAGTCGCTGATGTAGCTAAGAAAGAGTTGGGAGATAGTGACATAGCTGGGGGCCATACAAGTGCCCACAGCTACACCTTTAACTTGTAGAAAGTGAGAGAAGTCAAATGAGAAGTTATTGAGGATAAGGACAAGTTCCGACAGGCTGAGGAGAGTGTTAGCAGAGGAAATTGATTACCAGCAGTTAGCCCGCGATTTTAAATACAAATAGCAAGGAGGAATATTACTTAAACTCGCAGGATATTCCAAAACAACATAGAAGGCCTCCATTTGGACAACTGAGTCTATGCTAGCTCACAGATTAATTAATTTCTCCCACTAATTTTCCCTGTAACCTATATTCCCAACCTATATACCGCCCACTTACACAGTAGCTCTAGTTAGAATCTGGTGTTCCAGACCTATACCTTGACTCTGGCTGCACTCCAGACCCTTGGATCTGAACACAGATCCCTCTTGATCTCTGCATCCCCGACTCGCATTCTAGACTAATGTACATACAAGATGCCAGACCATCAGGATTGGCAAACAAATTGACACAAAATTATCAGAGTTATATGCCTGTTACAACATAATGATCACCATCCATCCTTAATTTAAATGCACAACGGTTCTGACATCCCACCTCCATCATGACACTAATGCCGAGACTGGAGAGCTTGAATTTTTGGGAGAGACTGGATCGGCTAGGCCACTTTTCATTGGAATAAAGGAGGTTGGCATGTGATCTCAAAGGTTTCTACAATCATGAGGCACATCGACAAGGTAGATAGCCACAGTCTTTACCCCCAGGATAAGGAAGCCTACAACCCGAGGGAATCAATCTATGATAACCTAAAGATTTAAAAGGGATCAGAGGGTTAGGTTTTTCACAGTGGTGTGTATTTGGAAGAAGCGGCCAGAGTAAATAATAGAGCAACATTAAAAAAAACTTTGGACAGTTACATGGATAGGAAGAGTTTAGAGGGTATGGGCCTCTTACAGAGGGATATGGACCAAAACCAGGCAAATGGTACTAACTCAGCTTGGAATCTGGCTTGCATGGATACTTTGGACAAAGGGACATTGCCCATGCTGTATAACTCTGGCTGCCTAGTATCATACATTACAAATGGCACAGCAGAAATCTTCAGATAGTATGCTCTTATTTTAAATAGAATAATTTCAACAACATTAAATTCCCTGCCAAGGTAAGAAATGTACTTCTTTTTATTTACCACGATGTAAAATCTTATTTTGCTCTGTTAAGTTCAAAAGATTTTACTGATCTCAAGCAGTGCAACTAAAAACAACTTCCTTCAATAACCCATGATATCATTTGAGTAATTGTACACTTCAAAATAAAAGAAAATATCCTTCCTAAAATACTGCTGGAACTGAAGGTAGTTCTAGCGGTCTAACATTCTGATACCATAACAAATTTGCTTCATCAAATTCGTTAGTGGAATAAATACTCAATTAAGAAAAAGGAAAATTAGCATAATTTTACTTTTAAATGTATATTTTTTTGTAGTATAGTCTCCAAGTGGATCAATGCAATACTTCTTGTTTTGGTCTACAGGCCAGATCAAGAATGAGCGGCAGGCCTGCACCATTGATTACGTGGGGAACAAATTTTAGAAAAGTTGGGACCTCACTCACAAATCTAATTAAAACAAAATTTGAACTGATATCCCATACAATTGAATTATATTTTCTCATTTTTTAAGCTATCGTTCACCTGACAGGTGGACCATCAGCTGGTTACTCTATTTCAATTTCAACACACAACCTCTCTGGCAAAACACCAGTGCACCGCCTTGATCATGTAGTTAAACGTTTTGGAGTAGATCTTGAATTATAACTTTCTGACACAAATACATGGGCGCTAACATTTGAGATCATCTTTTGCCATAAACATTTTTGTATTAAGTAGAATGTTATTGTTTTTTTTCAAATTCAGAGGAACCAGGTGAAGCACAGCATTTTCAAACGGGGTTATGATCCAAGCCAGGCTAATGAATGTCAATGAGCTTTAGAGTCCAGGTAAAGCAGTCCATAACCAACTGAGCATAGGCCAGGATGGTAGCCAGCATTAATTTGGTCTCAAGAATACCAGTGGAAAATAACAAAAATACTGTAGTTTGAGAGGCTTAAGCTAGCAGAGGTGTTATATTGTGGTACAAAATACAAGGAGTTTCACTCTGTCAGCCCAAAACTGAAAATTTACATGGAGGGGCATAGCAGCTCAGCTGCTCAAAGGAGAATTTGGTCATTCTTTTCCTCTACTGCACAGCCTAACATTTATCAAGTTCAAAAAGAAATTTGTACTGAAGTACATATTGAAAAGGGATCTGTGAGTTTTCAACATTATATCTAATGAAACAAATTAAATAATAAAACCTACTGTTGCTAAACATACAGTGGTGGTGTGTTCTGCGGCACACTAAATGTTTGCTCGATTCTATCAAGAGGTTTTGGGTCTAATTCATTTACTCATTAAGTGCATTAATTTTGCTCTTATGCATGTGACATTATCAAAATCCACAATACTATTACACACATCTGTACGTCAGAAAACAAATAGGCTGTCTGGTGCAAGATGCTCCCCTGGAGTTAACAGAGTATGTTTATGAGAAAATACACCGGTACCCAAATTAGCATGAGCTCTCTAATGTGTTGATTCATTATACTGCTCTTGGTTCTCAGGTCCAAAACTCACCGATTTGCACCTCCTGTACTTTAAAAAAAATCATAGGTTCAAGCTGTATATTCAATGTCATGAACCGGATGCAGATCTCTGCCCTAACAGCACACAGAAACCTGGGTGTTGATGGGTCATTAACAACCTCCGAGGTCAGTGTGGAAAGAATGCCTGTGGGGACTAGTGTTTGGTGGACTGGTGTGAACAGTGTAGCCATTCAGAGCCGAGACATGGAGTTCAGGCTATGTACCCCACCTAGTAAGTGTTGGGGACTGGCAGAATCTACTCCATCACCTCTTGTTTTATGCAATGAGAGTAGCTATACCTCCCTATAAATGGATGCACAGCTCTTCCTACCTGGCTCCCAACACGCTTACTAATTTGAAGGAAACTGCAGGCTGGGGAGGGCTGTGCAGTCAAGTATAGACAGAGGGACACAGCAGCTTTCAGCATATCCAGGTGATGAGAGTCTAGGATCCGTGTGATCTGCCACAGATGCTGCCAATCCCCAGCAATGCCCTGCAGGCACCATGCTGGCCAGGGTACAACTTTGAGTCTCAGATCTCATTGCTGACCAGCTGCACTGTTGTCCCACCTAACACATATCCTCAAAGGCAGCCTCTCCCCACCAAACCACATGGTAATTCCTTGCTGGATTCATGCAAGGTTTGCAGCATAGCAGCAAACAAAAATTAGGAGGAGAGTTTTGCGGCATGGTGGCGCTGGGGTAGAGTCACTGCCTTTCAGCGACAGAGACCCAGGTTCAATCCTGATTACGGGTGCTGCCTGTACAGAGTTTGTACGTTCTCCCCGTGACCTGCATGGGGTTTCTCTGGAATCTCTGGTTTCCTCCCACACTCCAAAGACGTATAGGTTTGTACGTAAATTGGCTTGATATAATTGTAAATTGTCCCTAGCGTGTGTAGGATAGTGTAAGTGTGCAGGGATTGCTGGTCAGCGTGGACTCAGTGGGCTGAAGGACCTGCTTCTGAGCTGTATCTCTAAAACTAAAATAGGTTGCACCAGGCTCCCAGTACGGTAATGCTGTTCTGCATCTAAAATGCTATAATGACCATTATTCCAACAGCACACTCATTCCTGGAAACACATGCTGTGTGCTGATCAAAGTACCATTGCAGCCCGTGTTGAATTCATTCTTCTAAAATTGCAATAGAGAAACAGGGTGAGGACATGGATTAGATAATTAGTCACAACCCCAAGAGCTTGGATCCTAAACTAAGCCGAATAGATCAGACACTTAAGATTCTAACTCTGTTGGGAACATAGGATTGGAAGAATCCATTGTACAGATTTGAGAAGTACGAATTCAGTGATCCAAACACTGAAGAGCCTCTTGATGGATAGGTAACATTTAGAGAGAGCTCAAAGGGGTCTGTAACATTGACATCTCCATTTCCCCATTGAATACACAGATAGGACTTCACACAGATGTACATGGCTCCTCAGTCTCCATCTTCCATGAAAGATATATTGAACTAAAAGCCTGCAGCTTTCGATATTGGAGGACGAAGAGAGATCATTGGTTCTTACTCTTGCTTGGAACCACATAATGAGGAATTTGGAAACTAGCAAATAATATGAACTCAAAGGAGAGATGAACAGTAACATTGTAATGAGGAAAACCAAATATTTTTTAAATCATTCACTTCACAGAGGCACTAAAATAAAGCAACATTAATACTTGATTGAATGATGCAATAAAAATAGAAGTTAAAGGGTCTTGAAATTGAAAGATCTTTTGATCTTAATATGTAACCCATTGATAATTTGAATTTTGGCATGTTAAAATAAACTAGTAGGACACAATGTAACGTTGTATAAATTCCTGAAATACTCAAATATATGCAAGTTTCTTCTTTTTTTTGTAGCAAATTATAACTATGCAACACCTAGAACTATTTCAGCACTTTCATAAATGTTATAATTTCCTCAACAGTGTGGTTCCTGTGCTTTATATCCTCCTAAACTTCCTTCGTCATTAAAACACAGAACAAATAACCAACCGGACGGACCGAAATTAACACAGAACGTCTGTGAACTCAAAAAGGAAATTCCCTTTGACCCTTGAAACTTACTCTGCCATTCAAGATCACAACTGATGTTTCACCTCAACACCATTTTCTTGTGCTACCCCATATCCCTCGTTTCCCATATTATGCAGAAATTTACTGATACCAGTTTTGAATGAACACATTGCAGAGTCACCACCAGAGTCTGCATGAAGCAATTTCTCATGTTAAATGGCCGTCCTCTTATTCTAGGCTCCATGGCCAGAGGAAACATTCTGATGCATCAAACCTATCAAGTCCTTCAAGAATTTTTAAAGTTTCAATGAAAACTTAGCATATTCTTCAAAACTCTAGAATACAGGCCTAGTCTACTCAATCACTCATACAACAACAAAAAAATCACCTTGCCTGGAAACAATCTCATGAATCTTCACTGCATTCCCTTCGTGGGAAGTATATTCTTTTCCAGGCAAGGAGACAAAACTACGTAGTAACTCCAGGTGCAGTTTCACCAATGCCCTGTTTAATTGCAGTGACATCTTTACTCCAATTGACGATAGAACGGTATAGTACAGGAACAGGCCCTTCAGCCCACAATGTCAGTGCTAAACATGATGCCAAATTAAATAAATCTCTTCGACATGCACATGATCCAGACCCCCTCCATTCACTGTATATTCATCTAAAAGCCTCTTAAACACCACCATCGTGTCTGGTTCCACCATCAGCCTAGTAGTGTGTTCAGGACACCTACTGCTCTCCATGTAAAATAAAACACTATTGCACAACCTCTAAACAACCCCCCCCTCGCATCTTAAGGCTATATCCTCTTGTTGTATTTGACATTTCCTTCCTGTGGGAAATTTTGTTTGACTGTCTACCATATCCATGCCCTTCACAATTTTATAAATGTCTATCAAGACTTTCCCACAGCCTCTGACGCTCCAAAGAAAACAATCCAGGTTTGTACAACTTCTCCTTTTAGCTAATATCCTCTATTGCATCCTGGTAAACCTCTTCTGCATCATTTTCACATCCTGAACATCCTGTGTGTAATGAGACGACCAGAGCTGCACACAATACTCCAAATGTGGCCTGACAAAAGTTTCATAAAGCTGCAAAATAGGTTCCCGACTTACACTCAAGACAAATATACCACAAGCCTACATTATCGCTGTCTACTTGAGTTGCTACTTTCAGGGAGTTATGGATTTCAAGATCCCTCCATACATCAAAACTATTCAGTGTCTGATACGAGAATTTTCCCGAACAGTCTGTGACCCATAGCACTGTGGCTTTAGCACTACGTTTAAAGCACATAGCGCTGTGGCCGATAGCGCTATATTTAATACCCCCATAGTGCTGCAGCACGCAGGTCACAGAGAGAACATACAAACTCCGTACCGCTGCACCACCGTGACCACCAATTCCTGTAAGGACTCCATCCCCTACTCCCAATTCCTCCATCTGCGCTGCTTCTGCACCCAGAATGAGAGTGTTCCACACTAGGGCATCGGAGATGTCCTAATTCTTCAGGGAACGGGGTTCCCCTCTTCTACTATAGATGAGGCTCTCACCAGGCTCTCTCTTCTATACCCCCGTGACTCCGCTCTCATTCCCCATCCCCCCCCCACTCGTAACAAGGGCAGAGTTCCCCTTGTCCTCACCTTCCGCCCTACCAGCTGTCACATACAACAAATAATCCTCCGACATTTTCGCCACCTCCAACGTGATCCCACCACTTGAAACATCTTCCCATCTCCTCCCCTGTCTGCTTTCCGCAGAGACCGCTCCCTCTGCAACTCCCTTGAGAATTCGTCCCTTCCCACCCGAACCACCCCCTCTCCGGGCACTTTCCCTTGCAACTGCAATAAATGCTACACTTGTCGTTTTACCTCCCCCCTTGACTCCATTCAAGGACCCAAGTAGTCTTTCCAGGTGTGGCAGATGTTCACCTGCACCTCCTCCAACCTCATCTATTGCATCCGTTGCTCTAGATGTCAGCTGCTCTACATCGGTGAGACCAAGTGTAAGCTTGGCGATCGCTTCGCCCAACACCTCCGCTCGGTTCGCAATAACCAACCTGATCTCCCGGTGGCTCAGCACTTTAACTCCCCCTCCCATTCCGAAACCGACCTTTCTGTCCTGGGCCTCCTCCATGGCCAGAGTGAGGACCACCGTAAATTGGTGGAGCAGCACTTGGGCAGTTTGCACCCTAGCGGTATGAACATTGACTTCTCTAATTTCAGGTAGTCCCTACTTTCTCCCCACCTCAGCTCTCCCTCAGCACACTGTCTCCGCCTCTTCCTTTCTTCTTCCCGCCCCCCCACCCTCACATCAGTCTGAAGAAGGGTCTCGACCCAAAACGTTGCCTATTTCCTTCGCTCCATAGATGCTGCCTCACCCGCTGAGTTTCTCCAGCATTTTTGTCTAGCTTCGATTTTCCAGCATCTGCAGTTCCTTCTTAACTAATAAATCTGTTGTGTTCATGTACGAGAAGGGTTCACTGATGGGCTGAGTCGCGATCAGCGCCGCGGATCGAGGCAGACAGAGAGAGTGTACTGGTGTAAAACTGGACTCCACGCATACCGCGGCAAGTATTGTTTTTGTCCTCTCTTGCCAATAAAACGGATTTGCAACTAAACGAACAAGTCTTTTTCTGTTCTACTAGTCAGATCCTTTAACCTGTTCCATTATAACAGCGTCCTGCCATTAACTGTATACTTTCCCCTTAGATTTCACATTCCAAATTGCAATACTTCACAGATGCCTGGATTAAACTCCATCTGCCGCATTTTCACCCATATCTCTAAAGGGGCTGTCCCACTTGGGTGACCTAATTGGTGAGTTTAGAAGAGTTCAGGAGTTAGAAAAAATGTCACGTTGAAGACCTCCTTCGACTATGTAGAAGACCTCCTTCAACTATGTTGAAGATTAGCTTCGACTACCTACGACTAGCTACGGGAAAATTGTGGAGAGTGAAGATGACCTCCTTCGACCTCCTTTCAACTCTGATGAAGACTATCTACGACTACCTTCGACTACCCTCGATTACCTACGACTAACATGCCGACCTACTACGACTAAACCTACGAGGAAAAAAAGTATCGATTTTTTTCCATGGCGACCTTTTTTTACTCGTGGGCATTTTTCAACATTGAAAAATACGCCGCGACCTAGCTGAGGCCTCGAATACCCAGGGATTACTCTCGAGCATGAAGGAGAGTTACAAAGACCTCCTACAACCTCGTGTCGACCATGCTGCGAGAATGAGTCGAGGGCAAACTCGCGGATTAGGTCGCCCAAGTGGGACAGCCCCTTAACTGATCTGTGTCGTGCTATATCCATTGACAGCCTTCCTAACTGTCTGCAACCACCAATTTTTGTGTCTTCCGCAAACTTACTAACCATCTCATCTACATTTTTGACCAACCTCTAGCCAGAATGACACCACTACTCTCTGCGTTTTAATGGGTTAGGCAGTTCTGATTCCAAGTGACCAAGTCACCATGGATCCCATACATCTTAATTTCTGAATCGGCCTGCCGTGAGGTGCCTTGTCAAATACCTCACTAAGATCCATGTAAATAACACCCACGGCTCTACCATCAATTGATCTTTCATCACCTCCGAAAAATCTCAATCAACTCAGCAACACATGACCTGCCAAGAGAAAGGCAAGCTGAATGTTCCCAATTAGACCATTCTCTTTCAAATACAAGTAAAGCCTATCCCTCAAAATGCTCTCCAATAGCTTCCTCACCCCTAACGCGAGGCTCGTCAGCGGTTCATTTCCTGGACTACCCCCATTTCCCTTAAGAAAAGGAATAACACGAGCTACCCTCCCAGTCTTCTGGGACCATACGTGTAGCAGAGAGGATGCAAAGATCTTCATCAAGGACAATGCAATCTCCTCTCTTGCCTCTCTCAATAATGTGGAATAGATCCTGGAGACTCATCTAATGCTGTTAATACTGTTCAAGAGACCCAACATGGCATTCTTCTTGATCTTAAAATGTCCTTGTATGTTAGTACACCCTACATCGATCTCACTAGCCTCCATTTCCTTCTCCTTAGTGAATACCAATGCACATAATCCTTTCGCTAAATGTTGGCTTTCAGTAAAATGTGTACATAGACACCTAGGTCCCTTTGGCCAATATTGGTAGGGTCTTGGGAAATGTTGAGGAGACAGACCTCGCAATACAAGTCCATAGTTCCCTCAAAGTGACAATGCAGATAGTTAGGAACACTGATCTTCATTAGTCAGAACACTGAATACTGAAGTAGGAAGGCACTGCTCCAACGTTATAAAACCTTGGTCAGATTAGACCTCAGCTGTGTGCAGGTCTGGTCACCAAGTTATAGAAAGGGAGTAATGTCACAGAGGATGCAGATGAGAATCTGCCTGGGATGTTACCTGGAATGGAGCAGTTTAATTATAAGGAGAAACTGGAAAAGCTACAAAGCTACAAACCACATAGGTGGTTATGTGGGGATATGATAGACATATATAAGAGTATAAAGAATATCGATGGGATTGTGTGTAGGAAACTACATGTCAGATGTACGTAAAGTTAGTTTAGGGCATGGGGAAAAAAAGATTCAGAGGGGATCTTACTTCACCCAGAGAGTGGCAAGTAACTGGAACACAATGTCTGAGCGTGTTGGAGTCCAGAGATGGGTCAGTGACAGCTTTTACGTAGTGTCTGGATGACCACTTCAATTGCCTAATCATAGAAAGCTATGGACCAAGTGCAGGGGGATGGGATTAATAGGGAATGGTGCCCACTAGTGTGGTTGGCGTGTGTGGTTTACTAATATACAAACGGTCTGTTTTCATGCCGTAAGATTCTATAAATATACATATTTAGTCTCATTATTTAAAATATATTCAGCTGAAATAAATATTTAACAGTGAAGCACAGGAACAGGCCCTTCAAAACTTTTTTCACACAGAGAGTGGTGAATCTCTGGAATTCTCTGCCGCAGAAGGTAGTTGAGGCCAGTTCATTGGCTATATTTAAGAGGGAGTTAGATGTGGCCCTTGTGGCTAAAGGGATCAGGGGGTATGGAGAGAAGGCAGGAACAGGATACCGAGTTAGATGATCAGCCATGATCATATTTAATGGTGGTGCAGGCTCGAAGGGCCGAATGGCCTACTCCTGCACCTATTTTCTATGTTTCTATGTTTCACTCCACAAGGTCCATGACGAACATGATAGCAAATGAAACTAATCTCCTTTGCCTACACATGATCCACATCCTTCCTTCCCCAGCATAAACATGTACATATGTAAAAACCATCTCATTGATGTGATTACCTTAATTTCAAACAGTTGCAAGTTACTCTTTACAAATTTCTGTGGAAAGTGGGAAATTTGATCTGTTCTGAAATTACCAAAGGTTAAAATCTATTAAAACATATATTAAACAATTCTTTTCAACTCAACTTGACCGTTTCCCTAATCCTCCGTATAATTTACAGGAATATTCTCGCAACACTGTTCATTGTCACTGATTTGGAGCCCACTCTGATCAAGTAATCCCAAGAACTATTCCTAAAGGTTGATGTCTTGTCAATGCCACACAGCGTAAGGATGTGAGATTGTTCACCTTCGGTAATTGTCGTGTGTCATGACAATTTCAAAATATTGTACAGATTCATCAAGGTTAAATGAAGGAAGGGCGCTTGAATGATTGCTTGAGACCCAGAGAGGGAGCCTGCATGGGAATACTTTAAGCTGCATCTATCTGCTTACATTGGAATGTAAGAAAGCAAAGTTTGACATGGGTGAAATTGTCGTGATCCAGGCCATTTTAAGTAGTAATTTTCAGTCGCTCTTTATTTGGTACAACGAGCAGTTCGTATTGCTAGTTTGGTCTTTCTACTGAGAAGTTGAATCGGTAATCAGTGTTTATGCATCATGTTAGCATTGTATTGAAATGCAATCACTGCATACACTGTTGTGGGCGACAAGGTTCAGCAAAGGAAATGTCAGCTGACAAAGGTGGTACCAAACTGTTGCAACTCTTCCAAGTGGCCAGTGATTTAGAATGAAGCTGTAGCATCTGACTCAATCACTACTTACCTATAGAAATAGATATTTTTAATGAACAGTTAAATATTCTGGTTATTACTGCAGTTTGTTTCTTGAGACATGTCCACTTTGATCTTAAACAGGCACACACTAACGTGATTTTATTCCTAATTTTTATTGAAAAGTTCCAGCATTTGTAAGAAAAAGCAATTTAAAAAGGGTGCCTTTTAGACGTAAAACGCTGAAGTTGGAATATTGAGGGTAAATTGGTGTGTTCTAGTTAACCTCATTTTCAGTCAATTTGTGCAGTTTTATTTGAAGGTGATATATTTTCTAAAGCTACTGCTACCAGCTGGTGTCCACTTGCAAAACTGAGCTTTTGCCATATTGACCTTATTAGTGTTGTTCCCTTCTCCCTCACTTGCATCCTTCCCTTTAAATGCATCTGTACTAATCTTCTTGCGCTTCACTTTGTGGCAGCAAGCGTCACATTTTCACCATTGTTTTGGTAACATAGTTTCTTCTATATTCCTCATTGGATTTCTGCGGCTTTAATGGCAAAATCTTGGGAAGAGCCATAGTATTAAATGTTGTGCACAGCATCCAATAGAAGTAAAACAACAAAAAGGCCTGATCTTCATTTTAATATGAAAAACAGCCTGTTCCCATCCATGTTCCATTAGTGGAATGCAAGATGATGAGCTGATTTT
Source organism: Leucoraja erinaceus (assembly GCF_028641065.1). Lineage (NCBI taxonomy): Eukaryota > Metazoa > Chordata > Chondrichthyes > Rajiformes > Rajidae > Leucoraja > Leucoraja erinaceus. The sequence goes on along the minus strand of NC_073397.1, from coordinate 7,511,446 downwards.
TTTTTCCTCCTTGTATGTTGTACTGCATTCTAGTGTCTGTCCGGACTGACAGCAACTTGCTTAGAACAGGTGAGTACTAATGTAGAGCAACCTTCTCTGCAGTGTTTAGTATCCCTCTGGCTGGTGCATATTTTGACCCAGTGTCTCATGACATGGAATGTGATGCTATACAGTGGATGCTTGCTTCCGCTATTATTGAAAAGTGTTTGTATCAGAATGAGCACCTGAAAATAACAGGACATTTACAATGCATATTTTAGAGTTTTTTAGTCCATTAATCTCGCTATTTCTGTGTGGAGATTTATTTTCCCCCTCTGGCTTATTTTTGTGTTATCCCATCACCATCCCCTTTGCATTGCGAGCCTCTCCATTCATGTTATAATTCTTCTCAAGAGCTTGGTTATTTTTAGTATAACTGCCAGAAACTGTTGATTGTTACAAATGTGATTCCGCTATTTAAGAAAGGAAAAGAGAAAATTATGAACTACAGATCTGTTTACCTCATGCAGTTAAGAGGGGAAAATTTTAGAATCAATATTGAAGGATGTAATCAGAGCATCTTGATTAGAATAATAGAATTGAGCAGTGTCAGCTCGTATTTGCGAAAGGAAAATCATGTTTGACTTATCTATTGGGGATCTCTGGGGATGTCACTCCAGAAAAAATAAGGAAGGTCAGTGGGTGTGGTTATTTGAGTTTTTCCATAAGGCTTTGATAATGTCACTTACAATCAGTTAATAATGTTAGAGAACACAGGGTGGAGTTAATATTGTTGGAGAATTGGTTTTCGGACAGGAAGTAAAGAGGGAATGTAAAATAACCCTTCTCGGTTTGGTGAGCTGTGATGTGTAGTGCCACTGTGATTGGTGCTTGGACTCCAATTTTTCACAGTCTTTGATATGTTACAGATTAGGCTGAAGGGGAAATAAAATGTATTTCTAATTTTACTAATGTTACAAAATGACTGGATTTTGAAAAGGAAGGCGGATGTAAAGAGACTTCAAGGGGATTATGGATAAACTCAAGTGAGTGGGCCAGAGCTTGGCAGATGCATTGTAATGTAAATGCAAAGTTATCCATGAGTGCACAACAAAATTATAAGCCGAATCGATAGGGTAGACAGTCAGAACCTTTTTCCCCCCCATGGTGGAAATGTTTTGGACTAGAGGGCGTAGCTTTAAGATGAGAAGTGCAATGTTTAATGGAGACGTGCAAGGCTGGTTTTTTTTGTATACGTGGAGTGGTGGGTGCCTGGAACGCGCTGCAGGTGATGGCATTGGTAGCATATACGACAGTTTCACTCATCTAATGCTGTTAATACTGTTCAAGAGACCCAACATGGCATTCTTCTTGATCTCAAAATGTCCTTGTATGTTACACCCTACATCGATCTCACTAGCCTCCATTTCCTTCTCCTTAGTGAATACCAATGCACGTAATCCTTTAATACCTCGCCTGCACCCACTAACTTCAATTTCCTCCTGTATCCTTGAGTGGTCCTATCCTCTTCCTAGGTTACACAGAAAAGCTGGAGAAACTCAGCGGGTGCAGCAGCATCTATGGAGCGAAGGAAATAGGCAACGTTTCGGGCCGAAACCCTTCTCCAGCATCTGCAGTTCCCTCTTTAACACTATCCTCTTCCTAGTTACTTTCTTGTTTTTAATTTATGCATGAAATACCTTGAGCATTACTTTTTTGTAATAAACACCAACATGCCACTAGCTTTTCCATTTGCTAAATGTTGGCTTTCAGTAAAATGTGTACAAAGACACCTAGGTCCCTTTGGCCAATATTGGTAGGGTCTTGGGAAATGTTGAGGAAACAGACCTCGCAATACAAGTCCATAGTTCCCTCAAAGTGACAATGCAGATAGTTAGGAACACTGGTCTTCATTAGTCAGAGCACTAAATACTGAAGTAGGAAGGCACTGCTCCAACGTTATAAAACCTTGGTCAGATTAGACCTCAGCTGTGTGCAGGTCTGGTCACCAAGTTATAGAAAGGGAGTAATGTCACAGAGGATGCAGATGAGAATCTGCCTGGGATGTTACCTGGAATGGAGCAGTTTAATTATAAGGAGAAACTGGAAAAGCTACATATTTTCTCGCTGAAGCGGAGGTGGTTATGCGGGGATATGCTAGACATATATAAGAGTATAAAGAATATCGACAGGATTGTGTGTAGGAAACTACAGGTCAGATGAAGAGAAGGGCACGGGGGGAGTGGGACGTATCAGGGGCTGAGGTTAGAAGCATGGCATGGGCGGGGGTGGGGAGGTGGCAGGAAAGAAGAGGTCCCAGTTAGTTAGAGGAGCTAGAAAAGGTGGGGGAACAGGATAGAATGTCCCTAGGAAAGAGGGCGGGAGGAGAATGATTGTTAACTGAGATGACTAATATCCTAGTATTTTGGCTCATATCCTAGTATTTTGGGAAGAGGGGAATTAGTAATTCCAGAATGAGAAGGGCAAATTTTGGGGGATGTGGGTCGACGACTGGATTCACCCTGTGGTGTCAGCTGTTGCGGAGGGAGAAGGAGTCTTAGCTGGAGAGGAGGGAAAGCTGCTGGTCCAGGAGGTGGCTCCGGGTCCTGCAAGCATTCGGCAAGAAGAGCCAGCAGGACAGGGTGGTCAGGAAGCGGCCGGAGAAGGGTTCACTCGCCATAAAGATGGGGGATGTGCCGGCCACTGCTGGAAGAAACACCGGTGGAGGGATGGATGGATGGATGGATGGAGAGAAGCGTTTGTCGACCCGCTGGTCAAGCAACGGGCAGAGCCCGGGCACCAGGGGACAGGGCGAGCCGATGTCCTCGGAGCACGGGTCAAGCCAGGACGATGCCGCCAAAGGCGGAGGCAGCAGCGCAGCGGCCACCGCGACACCCGAGGCTGCGGCCTAGCCGCCCTCCCCGCAGAGCTCAACTGTGAAGGGCGTCGGGAACCGACAAGGAGCGGCCCGGCCGTTACAGAAGGTCGCCCCCGGAACCGCTGTCCCGCCGCTTACCTTTGAATTTGAGCTCATTGGGCGGCTCGAGTACGAGGACCTGTTCGGTGCGGGCCATGGCGGATAGAGCGGCACCGACAGAGGAGCGACCGGGGCAGAGCAGCGCCTGACGTCAGCACGGCCCGCCACCGCCGCCAGCGGCGCCAGCCCGCACTGCAGCCCGAGCGCCACTGCAACACGCCTGCCGTGTCCGTGTACACCCATGTCCCACTCCCAGCTAGCGCTGGAGCCAGCGCACGCCCCACTATAACATGCCACCGATTCAGCAAAAACGACCCCGTGCCCAGAGAGCCCCGGCACACCAGCGGAGCACACTGCAACTTGTCTTTAATGCCCATGCGGAGAAGAAGTCGCCGCCATTGTAACACGCCTGCAATGCATAAGTCAGGCGCACACACAGGATCATGCCTGCAATGCCTCACCATAGGACTGCAGCGCATTGCAACGGGGCTGTCATGGCCTGCCACACACGTCAGGAATGCCCTTCCACACGAGTTGATCACACAGTGCAGTATGCCTGTAATACCCAACTGTAAGAGCCGTGATCGCCCTTCTTAGGTAGTCCCTCGGGATGGACGATCACTTGCTTCCATTCTGATTTTATGGATTTTGAGAAGGCTGGTGAAGCCAATGTGAGAGTCACTGGGTCAGGAGGTGGGCGAGTTTGAGTGTCAGTGCTCGCCTCCACAGGTTCGCTGTGTATATCAAATGGATTCCAGATCCTCAATCCCACCCAAATGCCCCTTCTCCATTTGGCAGTGGTATTAGCAATACACTAGATTTTCACAGATTTTCACATTTTTTGAATTTTAATTTGTTTTCATACATTCTAATTATTCGTTTATGAAATTAGAAATGAATTGGTCACCATCAAATTTTTAATTGATACTAGACTAAGTGGGACCCGTTGGGTCCCAGCTTCACACGGGAGGGCTGGTCCCCCAACACAATATTCCACCTCTCCACCAATTCCAATATTGCTGGCCAGTGGGAGTGGGGGGGACTTTCTGGAGCGCTAGCATGGTGTGGGCTGAAGGGACTGGTTTCCAGAGGGCTAGTATGGACATTGTGGGCCGAATGGATTCTTGGGCTGGTAGCTCAGCCACTGTGACCACTCACACACTCACTCACACACTCCCACTCACACATACACACAAACACACATACACTCAAACACATACACTCAAACATACACACACACACTCAAACACATACACTCACACACAATCACTGACTCACACACCATATATATGGCAGTAAACTTTCTTGAATACTCACACGGCCTCTCTACTTTGGGGCTTCTGCAGTCAGCGGCACTTCCGCAATCAGCGTGACCTCTGCACTTACCGGAAATTACGCAATCAGCGCGACCTGTCCACTAAGCGGAAGTCACGAAATGAGTGGGACTTTTGAACCAAACACAGTCGGACCTAATAAAGCATTTATTCCTTCCAAACACAGGCGGACCTAATAAAGCATTGCAGTTTCAAGCATAGGCAGGGCAGCAAGCCAAACAACTCATGGCATTGTAATTAAGGGCTAACAAATCATTTATTGCAAGTACATTGCAGACTCACAGTTCAGTTGATTCACAGCTTAGAATGAGAGTCAGGGCCTCTCCCTCGCAATCTTGCAGAGTGACTGAGTCACATCCAGGCATCCGGGGTTTTATAGTCCTGCCCCCCCCCCAGAAGGGGCGTTACCTTTATTGCGGTGATTGACAGGCGAGAGGATCTCAAGGTTTTTTAAACACTCATAACTTTTTTATTTTTCATCAATGGAAAAAATCCTCGGGGCCTGCTCAGCAGAGGAGGACTTGAAGTAAGATGGCCAAAAATCATAGCGATATATGGTAGCGTTTTTTTCTAAAATCAATATACAGCGCAGGCAGGAAGTGGTCAAGATAAGACTTTTCATTATATAGATGTCTACCAACACATTTAGTCCACAAACTAAACACTGGGTATTGATATTGGTTTATTAGAGGCAATGAACCAAGATAAAGTGCCAAGCTTTGCTTGTGCTATCCCGTTGAATGACACAAGACCATCAAGCCTGACAAGTATGATCATCAGGTTACAGAGAAAGTTTAAACAAATGGTTTGTAATGAGGTAGGTTGGAAGCTTGGGACTACGCCCCAGTTTATCGGAGTATCATTCAGTGGACTGATAATAATTGTGAAGAATGGGTGGGAAGAAAATGCTGATGTTGGTTTATACTGAAGATAGACACAAATTGCTGGAGTAACCCAGCCGGTCAGGCAGTGTCTCTGAAGGATAGATGGCGTTTCAGGCTGGAACCCTTCTTCAGACTGAAAGGATAGGTGGGGGGGTGGGGAGGGGAAGAAGAAATAAACTGGAGGCAAGAAAAGGGCAGGACAAATAGTTGCTGAATCTATGTGCTTTCAAGCTTGAATATCTTCTGGATATAGGAGATATAAGATGGAGAGGATAGAAGAGAGAATGACCAGGTGAAAATGGTCCTTGATTAGTTTGCCTGATTTCCCAAGGCATGGTGGATTGTAGATGAAGTTGATGGTGAGGAGCTGGTCGGTGTGATTGACTGGGCTAGAACTCACTGCAATAGCTTGCCGTCTTGGGCAGAACTGTTGCCAAACTAAGCTGTGATGCATCCTGATAACATGAGTTCTATGGTGCATCTGCAGAATCAATAGGAGTTGTTGGAGACATGCAGAATTTTCTGCATCTGAGGAAATAGGGGCATTGGTGCGTTTTCTTGCCGTAGCTTCAATGTCAGTCCAGGACAAATTGTTGGTAACATTTATGCTTAGGATCTTGAAACCTCGACCATCTCCAATTCACCAGCATTGATTTTGACTGGGGCGCCTACACCACCTTGCTTCCCAAAGTCAATAACTATCTTCTTTATCTTGCTGATGTTGAGGGAGAGGTTGTTGTCTTTACACCATGTTACCAAGCTCTCCATCTCCTTCTTGTAATCTGTCTCATCATTGTTCATGATCTGGCCCGCTGCAGCAGTGTCATCCGCAAATGTACAGATAAAGTTAGAGCACAGTAGTGAGTGTATCGGGAGCATAGTGTAAGGGGCTGAGAACACATCCTTGCAAGGCATCAATGTTGAATACAATACAATAGAATACAATAGGCAACAGGTGCAGGAGTAGGCCATTCGGCCCTTCGAGCCAGCACTGCCATTCAATGTGATCATGGCTGATCATCCCCAATCAGTACCCCGTTCCTGCCTTCTCCCCATATCCCCTGATTCCGCTATTTTTAAGAGCCCTATCTAGCTCTCTTTTGAAAGCATCCAGAGAACCCGCCTCCACCGCCCTCTGAGGCAGAGAATTCCACAGTTGAGAATTATTGTGGAGGGTGTTTTATCTCCTATCCTCGCCAATTGTGGCCTATGACCTGGGATAGAGATTCCAAGGATTCAGTGTGGTGTGACACTTCTTCAAAACATCTTTTTTTAAATTTATTTTTTTAATTTTTAATTAGAAGTACAGTAAATTACAGTAATACACATCACATATATCTTATTACATTTGTTGTACCACTTCGTTTTTCGAGCTTTAAAAAAATGGTAGAAATAAAAGAAGTAAGGAAAGTGAGCAAGAGTCGTGAAGGTGCAGGAAAGTGTTGGGAAAAGAAAGCCCCTTAGAGAAGAAGTTAGAGAAGGAAGTAAAGAAAGGAAATAGACCCTAGAAAGAAAAGAAAAAAAAGGAGAAACAATCGCTCTATTATAACACAAAACTCCGCAAAAAAGGATATACCAACCGTGTTTTTTTCCCCCCCCCGTTACCAGATCCTGGTACCATTTATTTTTTAAATTACTATTGCACCTTCAAAACATCTTTGAGTGCATTTTCGAATGCTTTTGTCTGTTCGGGTGGTCACGGTGGCGCAGCGGTAGATTTGTTGCCTTACAGCGAATGCAGCGCCGGAGACCTGAGTCCGATCCTGACTCCGGGCGCTGTCTGTTCGGAGTTTGTACGTTCTCCCCGTGATCTGCGTGGGTTTTCTCCAAGTTCTTCGGTTTCCTCCCACACTCCAAAGACCTACAGGTTTGTAGGTTAATTGGCTTGGTAAATATAAAAATATTGTCCCTGGTGGGTGTAGGATAGTGTTGATGTGCGTGGATCGCTGGTCGGCGTGGACCCAGTGGGCCGAAAGGCCTGTTTCCAGGCTGTATCTCTAAACTAAACTAAACCTAAACTCTTTATCTCTCTCCATGATTGGAACAGAGGGTCTGTTTCAGGACCTTGGTGTTGGCATGCTAGCGAGCTGGTTTGCACAAAGCCTCGGTGCCAGGTTGTTGCCTGGGAGAGGACACTGATGACCTGCATCCCTCCTGTGGACTTGGACGAGATTCCTTGGTAGACAAGTACCGCAACATGCCCACTGCAGATAGTCCAGGTCTCAAAAGTATACAGATGAATGTGGGACTGCTGCTCAGTAGACCATGAGCTTTATGTCAGCTATTCATCTTTCAGTTGACCAACAGCTGTGATCGTGCTGTGAAAGGGTGATGGTGAATGTCATCAATATCTGCCTTTGCCATTAAGTGGCTCCAGAAATATAGAAAGTGGATGATGTTTGTCAGGGTCTCACTGTGAACGGTTATTGTCACAGGTCAGTGTGGTGAAGTGGGGACTTGCTCAATGTTGGCTGGAAGACCCATGAGTGAATGATGTCTTGGGGCACGGCTCGAAGCAGTCCAACCTTTGATGATTCCACTCCAGAACTAGAGTCAACCTATCCTTGGTAGTGAGGCATACAATGCTGTGCTCAAAGGCTGAATACTAGGGCATGCTTCAACAGGCTACAATACTGGAGAACAGTACCTTGTTATTGGATTAGAGCACAATGCAATACACCTGTAATGGCCCAACTATTTGCACCATCACTGTAATTCACCTCCTCAGGACTGCAACACATATTGCAATGCGCCCGTTATTGCCCTGTTACTGAACTGGTGAATACACCACGCCACTGATGCCTGTATGCCCTTCTTGTAGAGCTGCTAAACGCTGCAACATACCTGGAGGTCTAGGGCACAATGTAATCCACCTGTGATGCATCGCCGCATGTCTGGAGCACACTGCAATATCCCGCTAAAGACTGGACATAGGATGGGAGCACAGTGAAATATGTCCTTGCCGGGGCAGGGTCACAGTGCAATGTCTCTGCAATACCCAGTCAACAGATTGGAGTACACAATGTAACATGTGTGTAATTATTTGGAACATGAGAGGAACACATGACAATATGCCTGTAATACACACATGGATGTGTAGTGCATTGCAACACACTTCTAATACTCTACCTCAATGCCTCAACACCTCAGCATTCCTGTAGTACCCCACCCTACAGGACTAGAGCACAAATTACAACATGCACGTAGTGCACTGCCATAGGACGAGAGCACAAATTGCAACATTCTCCGCATTCCTGTCATCAACATGACAGGCCTACAAAGCAATGTACAGTTAATTCCCAGCCCCTTCCATCATACAGACCAGCCCCCTCCCATCACAACCCTCTCACCTCTAAGAGTAAGATAGTTCTTTATCCATACAACCAAGTCACTAGGGATCCCATGTACCTTAATCTTATGGATCAGCCTGCCATGAGGGACTTGCTAAGCTTCATCAAGCCAATATCTATTGCCCTACTCTCATCGATTACCTTCATTATTACCTCAAACAACTCAATGACGTTCACAGGACATGACCTGCCATGGACAAAACCATGCTGACTGTCTCTAATTAACCCATTCGCTTCCAAATCGGAATAAATCCTATCCCAAAGAATCTTCTCCAATAACTTCCCTCCTACTGACGTGAGGCTCACCAGTCTCATTTCATCTCTACTTCCACTTACTGTTAAACAAAGGAGCAACATTGGTTACTCTGCAGTGCTCTGGCACCGCATCGGTGGCTAGACAAGATACAAATCCCTCTGTAATCTCCTCTCTTGCTTCTCTCAATAACATGGAGAAGATCTTGACAGGTCGAACATGGTTTAGTTTAGTTTAGTTTATTATTATTGTCACTAGTACTGAGATACAGAGAAAAGCTTATGTTGACACGTTATCCAGTCAAAAAAAATACTATACATAAATACAATCAAGCCATCCACAAAACAAAGGTAACGAATAAATCTGAGGTAGACAAAAATGCTGGAGAAACTCAGCAGGTGAGGCAACATCTATGGAGCGAAGGAAATAGGCAACGTTTTGGGTCAAGACCCTTCTTCTTGACCCGAAACGTTGCCTATTTCCTTCGCTCTATAGATGCTGCCTCACCCGCTGAGTTTCTCCAACATTTTTGTCTACCTTCGATTTTCCAGCATCTGCAGTTCCTTCTTAAACAAGAATAAATCTTACATCGCTTATCAAAGATATAACATCTGATAAATAAGTCTGATAAAGTCCGATTAAAGAAAGTTCAAAGGACTACAATGAAGTAGATGGGAGGTTAGGACTGCAATCTAGCTGAGCTATGGACAATGAATCGGAGTCTCTAATACAGATGTTCTTGGGCTGAGTGTAGGGCCAGGGAGATGACATCAGCTGTGGTCCTGTTGTGGCGGTAGGCGAACATGGTTGCTTGATAGGCTGATGTTAATGAGTGCCTAAACCAGCCTCTCGAAGCACTCGGAAAACGGCCACCATGCTAACCCCATTGCTCTTACATTATTCCACAATCTGGCTACGTGTTTGATGGTCTGGAAGGTACACAAATGTAAGTTGTGTTATTACCACCAACGCTGGGGTGCAGACGCCCGCTAATGCCACGTCCCCTGCTCATTTTCGGGAAATGCCTCGGCCGATCGCTAGTAGAGGCTATCACGGTCGGCCTGAAACATCGCCTCTACGTCAGGGATCGCCATTCCGGGCTTGGTTTCCTCGTGGACTCTGGGGCTGAGATCAGCATCATACCTTCGACCGGCCTCGTTACCCGTGCAGGTAAACGTGGTCCCGCCTTGACCGCCGTTAATGGCAGCCCCATTCGTTCCTACGGGACTCAGACTGTTTCATTTGTCCTCGATTCTCGTCGTTATTCGTGGCCCTTCATGGACGTCTCCCAGCCGTTGCTCAGAGTCGATTTTTCCCAGCTGGTTCCCAGTACCCTTCCACTCTAGTTTAAATATTCCCGAGAAGCACTAGCAAATCTCCTTGCAAGCATTATGGTCTCCTCTATTTCAGGGCCATACTGTCCATTTTGTATAAGAGATCCTAATGGTCCAAAAATCTGCATCCCTGCCTCCTGTACCAACTCAGGCACCTATTCATCTGTCCTATTTTCCTATTCATACTCTTACTAGCAGGAAGCACCAGGAGTAATCCAGAGATTACTAGCCTTGAGGTTCTACTTTTTAATCTTGTAATACTCTGTTGATGGACTGTCGTGGCCAATGCAGTGCACCTATACTTGCAGAGCATGCGATAGAAACTTATAAATTTAGCACAATCCACACGGTGCCATTCGGCCCCATCAGGTCCATTTCACGTCCCAGCAGACTAACCCCATCAGTCCCATTTCCTGTTCCCTCTCCACTATTGCACTGCAACCTATTCTCTCTCACATGCCCATCATACTACTTTTATTCTTTTACCATTTACCTAAACGAGGGGCAAGTCCTCGTGGCCTAGTAACCATATAACCATATAACAATTACAGCACGGAAACAGGCCATCTCGGCCCTACAAGTCCATGCCGAACAAATTTTTTTTCCCCTTAGTCCCACCTGCCTGCACTCATACCATAACCCTCCATTCCCTTCTCATCCATATGCCTATCCAATTTATTTTTAAATGATACCAATGAACCTGCCTCCACCACTTCCACTGGGAGCTCATTCCACACCGCCACCACTCTCTGCGTAAAGAAGTTCCCCCTCATATTACCCCTAAACTTCTGTCCCTTACTTCTGAAGTCATGTCCTCTTGTTTGAATCTTCCCTATTCTCAAAGGGAAAAGCTTGTCCACATCAACTCTGTCTATCCCTCTCATCATTTTAAAGACCTATATCAGGTCCCCCCTTAACCTTCTGCGCTCCAGAGAATAAAGACCTAACTTATTCAACCTATCTCTGTAATTTAGTTGTTGAAACCCAGGCAACATTCTAGTAAATCTCCTCTGTACTCTCTCTATTTTGTTGACATCCTTCCTATAATTTGGCGACCAAAATTGTACACCATACTCCAGATTTGGTCTCACCAATGTCTTGTACAATTTTACCCATGGGAGGAAACCTGAGCACCCAGGAGAAACACTTGGTCACAGGAGGTACATGCAAGCTTTACATGGGCAGTAGGAGAGGTCGGGATCTAACATGGGTCTCCAGAGTTGTGATGCACTGGCACAAAAAGTAGTGCCACCCCTGCAACACATTTGTTTGTCCTGTGCCAACAATGTCCTTTTTGTGTTCGAGTCGGACAGAAATGAAAGGATGGCACAGTGGCGCAGCGCTAGAGTTATTGCCTTACAGTGCCAGATACCCGGGTTTTCTCTAACACTCTAAGGATGTACAGGTTTGTAGGTTAATTCGCTTCTGTAAATTGTAACCTGGGTGCCATTTATGTTATGTTGTGTTGTGGACTTTCTGTGTTTGTGCTTTTTTTTGTTGTAATTTAATTTCAATTTTATTTTTAATATGTTTATTATTTATTTATTATTTATTTATTCTTTTTTATGATTTTATGATACTGCCTGTAAGGGAAATTCATTTCGTTGTCTCAAATTGAGACAATGACAATAAATTTGAATACAATACAATACAATACAATAAATTGTCCCTAGTGTGTAAGATTGCAACCGGCCTATATTGCCCAGCACTGGTCTGGAGCACATTAAAGCACATTAGAAATACCCCACCACAGGGTCAAGCTACACAATATCCCTGAAATGCCCTGCCATGAACACATAATACAATACGGCTGTAAACCCCAGCACATGAGAGGAACACATTGCACACTGCCTGTGATTCCCTGCCGTAAATCTGGAGAGGAATGCCTGGAATATCCTGGCACACTGCAACATATCTGTAATTCCCAGCCTCAGGTCTGGAGCACTTGAATGCACGAGACCAATAAACATTACAAGTCTCCACAGGGTTCATGCCCATCTACTGTGCTGGAGTACATAACAAAATATATAAGACATGAAGCACACTGTTCCGCCATGACTCCTCGGCACTAGATATAACACTACAGCAAGCTCCTCCAAAACCATTCCACATGTCTGGAGGATCCCATGCACATGAGTAACACACACTAAGATATGAGCAACACACACTAAGACTAAGGTAATGGTTAAGACTGGAGGGCACCACTGGAATGTCCTACAAATGCGCTGCTCAGCACAATGCAACATACCGTACCTGCAGTTCCCCAGTTTGCCACCGCAACACGTTTGTACTCTTCCAATACAGCACCTGAGCACAATGCGACTCAAAAGGACTGAAGCACACTGAACTCCGCCTGTCATTCCTTTGCCAGATTACTTAAAATACCTGCAATGCCTATCCGGTGGACAGGAACACCCATTGTAGCCCGTTTGCTATTCCCTGGCACAGAATGGGACCACATCACAACATCCTTGCTATTCCTAACAGGATGGGACGCAATGGTGCAAGGCTCCAATGTCCCACCCACAACATTAGAGCTCACGAAAAGATGCTTGTGATTCTCCGACACATGGTCAGATCACACTGTACCATGGTTGTAATGTGGTGACAAATGTCTGAACACACTGCAACATCCATCCAATTCCCTATCACAGGATAAGACCAGACGGCAGCGCAGTTGTAATACTTGGCCACAGCCTGGAACTCATTGCGATCTGCCTGTACTTTTCTGCCAGAGGACTGGAGCAGCATTTTATAACACCTTGCCAATGGTCTTGGGTATACATTGTACCAAGCCTATTCGTCCCAGTGCCAAAGAATAACCATCAGTGAGGATAGGGTTCAAATCATCCTCTACGATAATCCTCAACACAAGGATGTGTTCTCTGCCCCAATAATGGCTTGTACTTCTGCACCTCGGACACTAAACTAAGCTAAAACTAAACTAACTGAATGCAGTGTACATGCAATGCCCTGGATCACAAAACAACATGCCTGCAATTCCCTGGCAGTTCATAGGACCAGACTGCCACATCTCTGCAATGCGTGGCATAGAGTCTACTGCAGGACACTTGTACTGCTCAGCAAAGTCTAATGCCCCTGTATTGCTCCGCTACAGGACCGGAAGACACTGCAACACACCGTTATCCCCAGGCACAAGATTAGAACACATTGCAATAACCCTGACATTAGATTAGAGCATGGAATGCCCTACACCTCTGATTCCCATGCCCAGGATAAAATCACACTGCAATGAGCCTGGAATTTCCAGCCAGACCATTGAGGTTTACGGCAGAACATCACTAATGCCATGCCACAGGTCTGGAGCACAGACTGCAATATTCCTGAAGTGACCCATCAATAGGATATAAGCATGTGTAGAGTCTGCAATGTGACTGAAACCTGTTGCAAGACCCCATTTATGCCTTGAACCACAGGACTGGACCATAACACAACACACCTGTAATGCCCCAGCACAGAAATGGAGAAAACTGCACCTGTAATGCATGCATGCTGCATGAGAGAAACACACAAGGAAACACGTAATGCCCATCCACAGGTCTACAACATGCATGTATCTGCAGTGTAACGCCTGGTCGCAAGAGTAAACTATGCATATAACTTCCTGCCACTATGCACTCTGCAACACTCTGTAATGCCATGCACTGGAGCATACAATGCGACGTGTGTAATTTCACTCATTACAATACCATCACACTGGAACAGGCCTATATTCTTTGGCACAATCGTAATGCCCCTGAGCCTGATGAAAATACCATCTAGAATCTAATGAATAGTAAACTCATGTAAGTAAAAAAATAATGCCGAAGAAGTCAATGGACTCGAAGCCAATAAATCCCCAGGGCCTGATATTCTGCATCCTGGAGTGCTAGAGAGGACATAACGTAGAAATAATGTTTGCATTAGTTGCCATCTTCTAAAATTCTACAGATTGTAGACAGATTACAGAAAGATGCAAAATGCAAGTTGTTGTAGATGGTGACTTTAACGTCCCTAACACTGATTGGGAATTACTTCGTGCAAAAGGCATAGAGGGGGCAGAATGTGTTACATGAGGGCATCCTGAAACAGTATGTGGACCTTCGATTTACCAGCATCTGCAGTTCCTTCTTAAACACTTTGTCTACTCCACTGCGAAATCTTCTCAAGGTATGCCTACTTTGAAGAAGTTCTCCTCCTCTCTCCGGAGACAGTTTCACAACCTCCTCTCTAACTGCCCCCTCTCTGTGATCCCCCCTGCCCTCCAACTCTACGCTGTCTCTTCCCCTTCCTCAGCCCTCGGGCTTTCCTCCCATCCCTCAGCCCTCGGGCTCCTTCTCCTCCTTTTTCCTTTCTTCTCCCCGCCACCCCCCATCAGTCTGAAGAAGGGTTTCGGCCCAAAACATTGCCTATTTCCTTCACTCCATAGATGCTGCTGCACCCGCTGAGTTTGTCCAGCATTTTTGTGTACCTTCCAGTATCTGGACAGTCAAACATGAGAAGGGACCTCGTATTGGGAAGCCACCCTGGCCAGGTGATTGGGGATTTAATGGAAGAGCATTTAGGGGGATATTGATCACAATTCCACAAGTTTTCAGATTGTTTTGAAGAGGGAATAGTCTGGACCTTGGGGGAAGGTACTAAATTGGAGCAAGGCAGATGATAATGTTATTAGGCACAAGCTTGGCTGAGTAAATTGGGAGCAGTTGTCATTGGGTCCGTCTGCAGCAGACATGTGGGAGTTGTTTAAAGGCCAGTTGATCAACGTTCAGGACCACTGACCAGCATGTTCCAGTAACGATGAGGTATAAGTGTGGCAAGATAGGGGAACCTTGGATGACCAAAGAGGTTGTCAATTTGGTCAAAAAGTTAAAGGAAATGTAGGTAAGGTTTAAAAAGGTGAAATCAGATAGTGTATTTGAGGAACATAAAGCATGTAGGAACGATATCAAGTGGACAATTAGAATGGACCAAAGGAGCAATGAAATGTCTTTGCAGAGTTGGATTAAATAAAATCCCAAGGCTTTTTATATGTACATTAAAAACAAGAGGGTTACCACGCAAGGAAAAAATGAGGGAATTCATGCTTGAAGTCAAAGGATGTTGGCAAGGTCCTAAATGAGCATGGTGGACACAAAATCCTGGAGTAACTCAGCGGGTGAGGCAGCATCAATGGAGAGAAGGAATTGGCGACGTTTTGGGTCGAAGAAGGGTCTCGACCCGAAACACTGCCAATTCCTTCTCTCAATAGATGCTACCTCACCCATTGAGGTACTCCAGCATTTCATGGCTACCTTTGATTTTACCAGCATCTGCAGTTCTATCTTCAACAATACAAAATGCCTAATTTGCTTCTGTGTAGGCAGTAACTGCAGATTTACACCGAAACTGTCGGGAACTGCTGGTTTACACCGAAGATAGACACACAATGCTGGAGCAACTCAGAGGGACAGGCAGCATCTCTGGAGAGAAGGAATGGGTGACGCTTCAGGTTGAGACCCATCTGAAGAAGGGTCCCGGCCCATTCCTTCTCTCGAGAGATGCTGGCTGTCTGCTGAGTTACATTGCTTTTGCACTCACCATGACAAAGAACATGTGGCGAGTGGGATCAGTATGGAGGATACTAATACGCAAGTTGGAAATCAAGCATCAAGTTGTGTTGTAACTCTTGAAGAGCATTAAGGTGGATAATAACCTGGGATAATCCCATGGGGATTTTAAGAGAGGAGATTTCAGGGGTCTTGACAAAGATCTTTGCATGTTCTCTCGGTACAGAGGACTGTGAGGACTGGAGATTTGCCAATATTGTTCCATTGTTTCAGAAGGAAAGTAGAGCAAGTTCAGAGAATTATCAGCTGGTGAGCCTCACATCATCAACGGGGAAACGGTTGGAAATATATATCCTACGGGATGGGATTTACTCCCATTTGTAAGGGAATGGGCTGATTATGGACAGTCAGCATGGCTTTGTATGTGGCAGATCATGTATTACTAACATGATTGAGTTTTTTTGAGGAGGAAACAAAGGTAATTGATGAGGGTAGAGCATTGGTCATGGTAGCCTGATCCCGTAGATTAGGATGCAGGGGATTCATGGTGACTTGTATCAATTCACAATGGGCTTACCCATGGAAGACAGAGTTATGGTGGGAGGTTGGATTTCTGGCTAGAAGTCTGTGAGCGGTGTAGTTTCACAGGGATCTGGGCTGGGACTTCTGTTGTTTGTGGGTTGTGGATGGGTTGGTTAGTAAGTTTAAAGATGACGCAACAATTGTTGGAGTTGCGGACAGTGAAGAAGGCTGCCAAAGAATACAGTGGGATGTAGATCAGCTACAGAACTGGGTAGAGAAATGACAGATGAAGTTTAAATGGAGCAAGTGTGAAGTGTTGCACTTTGGGAGGTCAAATGTAAGGGAAGATACACAATTGAAACAGCATTAATATGGAGAGGGACCTTAAGGTCTGGGTCCACAGCTCCCCGAAAGTGCAACACAAGTACTTTGAGTGTTAGAGAAGGCTTATGGTATGTATGCTTTCCTTGGTCAGTCATTGAATGTAAGAGTCAGGAAGTCAAGATGCAGCTGCCTAAAACTTTGGTTAGGCTGCATTTGGAACACTGCGTGCAGTTCTGGTCGCCCCATTGCAGCATGAATGTGGAGGCTCTGGAGAGTGTGCAGATTAGGTTTACGACAATTCTGCCTGGGTTAAGGGATACAAAAAGAGGCGGCATAATTTTGAATGATGTTTTCTGGAATGCCAGATGTTGAGGGGACAGCTGATAGAAGTATATTAAATTATGAGAGGCATAGATAGGGTCGACAGTCAGATCTTTATCCCCCAAGGGTGGAAGTGTCAAAGACTAGAGGGCGTAGCTTTAAGGTGAAAGGGGCAAAGTTTAAAGGAGATGTGCTGGGCAAGTATCTTTGTGTTTTACACAGAGGGTGGTGTCGGAGGCAGGATGATAGTGGCATTTAAAAATCCTTTAGATCGGCACATGGATACGTGGGGAATGGGGAGATATGGATCGAGCAGGAAGAGGAGATTGACTTGTCATGGCATCATGTTCGGCATGGGAATTGTGGGCTTCTGTGTTGCACTGTTCTAAGTTCTATAGCATGGTCCTACATTTGAAACTTGACAAATGTATCCCCACTGATTAACAAGGAAGGAAGAGGAAGAAAACACTGGGAACCACAGTCCGGCTTACCTTTGTAAGAAAAAGGCAGAAGTTATATATATAGGACTTGATAACAGGTCGCTGAGAAATTGTCAACAGGATTAAATACAATCATTGTGGTTTTATAAGTGGGAAATGGTGTTTGACAATCCGACAGGATATGATCAGTGGATGTTGATCTTATGTATTTTCCAAACGATCCACCTGCCTAATAAAATTCCACCTAAACTTCTGTGAGTAGAACTAAAGATCACGGTATGGGGGTGACATATCTGCTTGCATGTATCTACACGCTGTAATTGGATCGATTGTAATCACATATAGTCTTTCTGCTGACTGGATAGCATGCAACAAAAGCTTTTTACTGTACCTCGGTACACTTGACATTAAACTAAACTGAAACTATGATGATTGGTTAAGAAGGAACGAGAGTGTGAGTAAATGGTCTATTTTGGGGCAGGCAGGCAGTTATTGCTGGACTACCCTAGGAATCAGTGCTTGGACCCCAGCTATTCACTCTCTCATCAATGACTTGATATAGATATGCCATTTATTGTCACTATACATGTACAATGAGATTAAAAGCAGCTCGTACTCAGTGCATACATATAATTTAGTACAAAAAACAAGAAACAGAAAACAAAAACAAAAGGGAGAGGGGGGGGGGGATAGGTGCACAATTATGCGGCGTTATATACATATCTATAAAGGCAAAATGGTGAAGGATGAATAGGTAGTATTCTTAGGCAGATGTTTAAAGATTATATTAAATATTAAAAATGTTTTTAAAAAATATTAAAAATTACAGTTACAATACACATTACAGTTCCAAATTTCAGTACGTGGATAGAATAGATAGAAGTCCGGGTGTTGGGCTGTGAAGTTAGTGCATGTGTGAATTAAGAGTAGTTATGACTTTCGGAAAACAACTATTCCTGAGTCTATTTGTCCTAGATTTGATGCACCTATAGCGCCTTCCAGAGGGCAGCAGGTCGAACAGTCCAAACGCAGGATGGGAGCTGTCCTTGATGATATTCTTTGGTTGAAGAAACCAAATGTAAAATTTCCTAATTTGTCAATGATAGAAAACTGGGTGGGATTTTGAGTTGTAACGAGCTGCAGACTCTTTTGAGTGAGTGGGCAATGCAGTGTAATATGGATAAGCATACAGTTATCCACTTTGGCAGAAACTGTGGATGTGCAACGTGATCTGAATGTCCTTGTACATCAGTCATTGAAAGCAAATGCATAGGCGTAACAAGCTAATAGGCTCTGCCACAAGAGTATAGTTGAAAGAGGCAAATACTGGAGCATGATCAAAGTGTAACAACTGTTGGTCTGTATATGGAAATTAAAAGCCAAGTAGAAGAACCCCTACGTCTGGGACCTGCTCCACCCACAGAGCATACAGAGATCTCAGTGTTCCTCCAGTCTGGCCATTTACACATCCCCTTTTCTTCTTCCTCCACCACAGGCAGTCACGCCTTCAACTACCCAGGCATTCATAGCAAAATTATTTGAGTAAAGGAGCAGGGAGGTTCTACTGCAGTTGTACAGGGTCTTGGTGAGACCACACCTGGAGTATTGCGTACAGTTTTGGTCTCCTAATCTGAGGAAAGACATTCTTGCCATAGAGGGAGTACAGAGAAGGTTCACCAGACTGATTCCTGGGATGTCAGGACTTTCATATGAAGAAAGACTAGATAGACTCGGCTTGTACTTGCAAGAATTTAGAAGATTGAGGGGGGATCATATAGAAACTTACAAAATTCTTAAGGGGTTGGACAGACTAGATGCAGGAAGATTGTTCCCGATGTTGGGGAAGTCCAGAACAAGGGGTCACAGTTCAAGGATAAGGGGGAAATCTTTTAGGACCGAGATGAGAAAAACATTTTTCACATAGAGAGTGGTGAATCTCTGGAATTCTCTGCCACAGAAGGTGGTTGAGGCCAGTTCATTGGCTATATTTAAGAGGGAGTTAGATGTGGCCCTTGTGGCTAAAGGTATCAGAGGGTATGGAGAGAAGGCAGGTACAGGATACAGAGTTGGATGATCTGCCATGATCATGTTGAATGACGGTGCAGGCTCGAAGGGCCGAATGGCCTACTCCTGCGCCTATTTTCTATGTTTCCATTAACATATGGAATTCCCTCGCTAAACCTATCCCCAGACCAAGAGAAAAAGTGATTCTCGCTGGGAGAAGCTGAATTTGTTTATTGCCTCAGGAGATTATTACAGCACTGCAATACACTTCAATGGGGATTTTAAAAACATTGAGGAATGAGGTGTATTGTACTCAACGTTTAAAATATTCCAACAGAAGTAAGATGCATTGCCATGAGTATTACATATTCCAACAACAATTAAAAACATAGGAATGAGGGCATCACAGTGGCGCAGTGCTGCTACCTCCAAGCACCGAGGGTCAGGATCGAGGGTGAAATGGCTGTGTGGAGTTTGCACGTTTTGTGACTGCATGGTTTTACTCCAGGTGCTCAGGTTCCCTCCCACATCCTAGAGAAGTGTGTGCTTGTAGGTAAATATTCTTCTGCAGATTGCCCCTAGTTGTAGGGAGTGGATGAGAAAGTGAAATAACATAGAACTAGTGTGAACAGGGAATCAATGGTCAGTGTGGACTCGATGGGCTGAAGGGCCTGTTCCAGCCTGTGTGTCTTTCAATCACTCAATTAGGAGGAGGCCAACCTGCCTCTCAAGCTTGCTCTGCCAATCACCGAGAAAACTGCTGCCTCTGCACCTCTCTACCTGGTCGTCTTTTTCATCGGTTTCCTTCAACTCCTAATTCCTTCCCACCTAAGCCGCAGATAAACCTAACAACCAAGCATGCACAGTTCTCTGGTTTGGAGCACTTCAAAGACCTTGCATGTAGAAATGTCTCCTAATCTCAATCCTGAATGCCTGCGTTTTCCCGGAGATTATTCCCCTATTCCAGGTTCTGCGCCCCGAGGAAAGAGTTAACACCAATTAGTTCCTGGGATGAGGGAATGATCCTGAGGAGAGATTGATGGAAACTTGCCTCTCCTCACTGGAGTTTCAGACAGTCGATCTCATGGTATAAGATTTTTGAGGGATTTGAGGGATTTTTAAACTGGCATCACCAGTCACATCTTCCTCTCCCCTTTCAGCATTCTATAGTGACTTCTCCCTCAAGGACACTTGCCCTTCTCGCTGCATATCCCAATGTAACGGGCAGCACGGTGGCGCAGCAGTAGAGTTGCTGCCTTACAGCGCCGGAGACCCGCGTTCAATCCGACTACGGGAGCTGCCTGTACGGACTTTGTACATTTCCCCGTGACCGTGTGGGTTTTTGTCTGAGATATTCCGTTTCCTTCCACACTCCAAAGACATACAGGTTTGTAGGTTAATTGTCTTGGTATAAATGTAAATCATGCCTAGTGTGTAGAGGGTAGAATTAATGTGTGGGGAAGGCTAGTTGGTGTGGACTCGGTGTGCTGAAGGGCCTGTTTCCACGCTGTATCTCTAAAACTAAAAAATAACAAAGGTACAACACTTAACCTTTCATGTCTTTTTTCCTCCACTATCCAGGGACTTCTTCCAATTTGGTGCATCGTATTCAATGCTCATTATGTGGCCACCTCACGCTGGTGAAACCAAACATAGGTTGGGTAACTGCTTTAGTGAACACCTCCATTGAGTGCACACGGTGATTCTGACTTTCCAGTTGCCTGCCACTTTAATGTTCCATTTCTCTCCCACTTTGTCCCCACTGCCTTTGGTCTCTTGCACTGTCCAATAAAAAGCCTAAAGCTTCCCACCTAAAGACTGGGTCAGTGAAGGCTTTGAATTCAACAATTTCACATAACCGAACCTTTCCAAGTTTTGTCAGCGCTGGCCATTTCCTTATGAAAGATCACCAGTGCAGTGGAAACTCAAATGCTTTCTCTCCAGATGCTGCCTGACCTGATAATTGTTTTCAGATTCCCAGAAACTGCCGTGTGCTGTACTTCAGATTTCCAACATAGCTTTTACTCTCTGCTTTGTCCTTATTTATTCCCCTCGAGTAGCTCCTCCTTCAAATAACTTGTTACAATGAACAAGCTTTCACTGCCCCTCTCAGCCGGCACTTCCACCAGCATTTGCATCACATTCTCTCCTGGTCTTGGTCCAACCACAGCCATCCCCTTTGTTCATCTACCCCTCTCTCTTGTCTGCAATTTAACCTTCAGTTTCTACCTCTTCCCAGGGTGGACAAAGGGTCATTAACCTGAAGCATTGACTCGTTTCTCTTTCCACAGATACCGCCTGACCTGCTGAGTGTTTCCAGCCTCATCGGTTTTTATTTCTATTGTAACAGCCTTCTCTCTGAAAACATTCTTCACTATCTCCCTTCATTCTATTTGTTATCTACAACCTGTGACCTCAGGTCAGTGACCTGCATGACAGAACAAGTCGTTTCTTCCAACATCAACAAAACATGGAGAATTCCCCTGATCCATGGATGGACATTTACATCCCAGTTCCACGTGGGAAGCACCAGAGTTATGCGTCATGACACCTCTTGTCTCATCTTGGTGGTCCTGATCTCTTTCCTGAACCTCCTGTAATTTCCTTCAAGTGATACCACGTGTTCAGAAGATGAGCAGCGGTTGCCTGCATGGGCATGTTGTACTCATTCAGCCACTCCATCCATGTTGCTGTAGGACTTGCTTGTGCTTGTGCAAAGGAATACAATGTGTGCTTCACTATGAAGGTGTAAATCAGAAACTAACATGATCCATCTGCCCTTCCACCATGAGGCACGAGTCCCTCTAGTGGTGAAATCATATTCTGTCCCCTCCCCACCAGCGTGGAGCCGTTTGAAATCTGATGGATTCATCTCCGTACATCTTGCCTGGCTGAAGCAACACTGGGCAGTTCCCCATGTTTCACAGGTGTTTGGCAGATTATCTCCAATCCAGTCTACACTCCATCAGGGAATCTCCCTCTGTAATAATGGCTTTTCCGATGGCACAGTACTCCATTTGAAAAACCCAATGGGTAAGGCAGCTTAAGTGGAAAGAAAAATGTTTTGTCCCACACTCCCAAGCCCATTTTGTCATATACATGGTGATGTTCCCAACCCTCTTTACCAGGTGACACTTGGGAATTAAAACTCAATGGATTCAATGATATGTTATGGGTATATGTACCTGGGCACAGGGAATGCTGTTTTACATACAACCTGGTGGTCATGTAGAGGACCTCACCTGTGCAGTACACAAGTGTTGCCACGTTTTGGCGCAGACAAAGTTACAAAAGTTCACCGAACAGTCCTATCTACAGTCTGCTGCTGCACATGGGTAGCGGTCCTCTCACCCCCCCCCCCCCCCCCCCCCCCCCCCCCCCCCGGTGTGTGTCCCCCCCCCCCCCGCCCGGCTCTTCTCCTCTTTCACGGTGGCCTTCCACGCTCACCGACGGCCCTCCTCGCTCTCCGGCGAGCCCTGCCGATGTCTGCGGTGGGCGAGCCGGGCCCACCGCTCCTATTCCGTTAATCTGGCACGTTTGGAACATTGGTGTCATTGGATGAGCAGGCTTGCACTAATATTAGTGCACCAACACATATTTCTTTCACATTTCTCTTAAATGTTATACAGTCGAATAATACATTTTCCAGTGAAGTCAAGCGACTAAATGGCATGCAAAAAAAAGGGAGCAAGTTTTTAGGGAGGGCCAGATTCCTAGGACATGTGGAAACTGCGGCCCCACTAAATAAAAGGGAGCATGGGAACGGAGGTCTCCAGTGATGGAAACATCACCTGGGGGAATCAGAGGTTATTGGTGGTGCCTTGTGAAATGCATCAGTTTAGGCAGATGCAGCTGGCCTCGTTGCTTTCTTTCACTGGAGCCAGATGGTGAACCACTGGGACATTTGAATAATCGGACAGTGGATTTTACAGCACGGGGAACTCGACAGATTTCACCCGACACACCCGTATCGCATCATCACCTCATGCACAGGTACTCTTGGCAAAGGTTGGACCCGAGTTGTAGCTTTTGACAGGTCACACACTGTCTTCACAATTTTGGCCTTGAAGTGAGCCCCTGGTCCAAGTCCATCATGTTTAAGAAGGAACTGCAGATGCTGGAAAATCGAAGGTAGACAAAAGTGCTGGAGAAACTCAGCGGGTGCAGCAGCATCTATGGAGCGAAGGAAATAGGCAACGTTTCGGCCCGAAACTTTGCCTATTTCCTTCGCTCCATAGATGCTGCTGCACCCGCTGAGTTTCTCCAGCACTTTTGTCTACCTCCAAGTCCATCATGCTGGGATTCCCCACCAGGTATCACTTCCTCAACCATTGTAATTCGTGTAATCCCCTTTTGTTACTGCGATAGAAGGGGAGGTAGCTACTTTACACATTTCACTTCCTTAATTTCACACATGCAGGAACAAACGCTTCCATCAGTGGGCAAAAGGTCAAAGGCTTCCTGTATTCCCCGACACTGGAGCTACACTGCGGACACTTTAAGATCATACTCCTTCACATGGCAAACATTAGGGAACTCTTCCCCTAAGCTGAATATCACTCTCCAAACAAAAGCCACTCAGCATTGGAAACTCACCACTTCTTTAGGTTCCGGCATTCCCGTGCCCTCCTTTCAAGGAGCTGGCTTCTCCTTGCAGGCGATGTATAGAATCTTCATCCTCCCCTTCAGTGACCCCAGGACAGGGTACCACCAGTCTCTGCAGAAAAACCTGGGTTTAAAGTGCAATGTGGCGGTGGGCAGTCCCAGGCTGTCTCCACCCTCCAGCTTCTTGGCAGCCCACCGAATGATTCCAACACACATCCCATCCTGCCCGAGTACGTCATGCATTATCTGCAAGCACAACGCCAACTTCTCTCTCTTGTTATAGAATGTCTGTTCCAACATTCTCTCTGGTCATCAGGGTCTCATCTTTCTCACTCACTGAACATAGCAGTGAAAGACTCCTTGGGTCCCTCTCTAGGTTCCCGGGAAGGGACTCGAGGTGGCCAAGATTTTAACTTATTGCACCGCCTCAAATCCCCTCTTTTGTCATTGCAAATCAGTTTCACCTTCCCTTTCCACACACAGATCTCCCACCAGCTGGACAATGGTCGATTGGATTACTTCACATTTATAGATGGTATCCAAAATCTGCTCAGCTGGGCAATGCTCCAAATCCACAGGTTCACTGCTGTGGGACAATCGTCTATGATTGATGGCGTTTGTGAAGAGCATGTTTTTAAGCTGCAAGATGATATTGGCAAGCTGGGCAGGGCAATACCAGCGTGAATTTAACCTTGATAAGTGTGAGGGGATGCATTTTCGGAGATCAAATTAGGTTAGGACCTGTACCATAGAGCCTTAGGGAGAGTATTAAGGAATAAAAGAGACCTCAGTGTATAAGTCTAACGATCCATGAAAGTGGCAGCACAGGTAGACAGGGTGGTGAAGATGATATACAATATGATTTCCTTCATTAACCAGGGCAAGAAATATAATGGCAGCAAGGTCTTGGTACAACGTAATAAAACATTATTTAGGCCCCCGCTGAAATATTGTGCACAGCTTTAGTCACCACATGATAGGAAGGATACGATTACACCAGAGAGGATGCAAAAGTGATTCACTAAGATATTGCCTGGGAATGGATGGATTGGTTCAGCTCTAAACTGGACAGACTAGGTTTATTTTCCTTGGAGCAGAGATAGTAAAGGGAGAATTATATAAAGTTATGAGATGCTTTGAGAGGGTGGATAGTCGGAAACTCGTTTCCATGGCAGGGGTGCCTAACAGGCCATACAGTGAGGATCAAGAGGCGATTCGAGGCGGTGGTTGCTATTTTGAACACCCTGCCTGAGGAAATGGTGGAGGAAACTGCCCTCACATTTACGATCTGGTCAGGCACTAGAAATGCCAAGGCACATGAGGCTACAACCAAGTGTTGATAAAAGTGAGGTAGATGCAAACATCTGGAGCATCTAAGTGGGCCAGACCGCATCTCTGCTGAAAAGGAATAGCTGACGTTTCAGGCCAAGACAAGACCCTTCTTCAGACTGAGAGTCAGGAGAAAGTGAAATGAGACATATAGAACAAATGAATGAAGGATATGCAAAAAAGTAATGATGATAAGTAATGAAACAAGCCATTGTGGGCTCGATGACAACGAGTTACAGTGAGATTCAACAGGACGACTTTGAAACTAGTACCATAACTTGGGTAGGGACGGACGGACGGAGAGAGAGGGGATGCGAGGGTTACTTGAAGTTAGAGAAATTAATATTCATACTGCTGGGTTGGAAGCTAGATAAGTCATGCTGGTTGGCATGGACACAGTGGGCGGGTTCAGTGTTGTATGAATCTATGGTACACAAAAAAGCTGGAGAAATTCAGTGGGTGCAGCAGCATCTATGGAGTGAAGGAAATAGGCAACGTTTCGGTCCGAAACGTTGCCTATTTCCTTCGCTCCATAGATGCCGCTGCACTCACTGAGTTTCTCCAGCTTTTTTGTGTACCATAGATTTTCCAACATCTGCAGTTCCTTCTTAAAAACTGTATGAATCTTTAACTCAACATGCTGGGTGACGGGGTGGACACTTGTCCGATCGGCTTGGAACAGAAGGCAGGTTTGGACAGAATACCTCAAAGGTGCTTGATGACGTAGTCTCCAAAATGGGGTTTGGGGGTGGGCACCATGGCACAGTGGGTAGTGTTGCTGGTTCACAGCTCCAGGAACCCGGGCTCAATCCTGGCCTCCGGTTTAGCCCGTGTGGAATCCACACGTCTTCTCCAATGCCCAAGTGGCAAACTGCCAACGCTCTGCTTTCCTCTCAGATCCCAAAGGCATCCAGGTAGGTTAACTGGTTCCTGTATTGTATATCTTTATTGTCATTTCCTGAGTATTTGCATACCCAGAGGAAACAAAAAAACGTTGCTCAACCAGTGTCCATTCAGTGTGCGTGAAAAATAAATAGAAATAAAAAAAATACATGTATCATGAACAAATTTAACACTACTAAACATTCAACAGGCGTTCCGACCGGCAGCGGCACAACAGTGGCTCTACTTGGCAGGGGGCAAAGTCCATTTAGCAGTCTTATAGCCTGTGGGAAGAAGCTGAGGAGCATCCTACTGGTTTTGCAGCTAATGCTCCTGTACCTCTTCCCAGATGGCAGGATGGAGAAAATGTCATGCGATGGGTGGTAGGGGTCTTTGATGATGGAATATCCCCACGGTCTTTGATGATGAAATAACCCCACTGTAGGTAAGTGGCAAATTATCAAATGTAAGTTGATGGGCATGGGAAGACAAGAAACATGGTGACGGAGATACAAGAGGGGTGTAAGAATGTTGCTATCACCCTGCTGGAAGATGGCATGGACTCGATGGGCTGAATGGTCTCTTTCTACACTGTAATAAATGAGCAAGCGTAAATGTGTGAGCAGCTTTTTCCATCACCTTCTGGAATCCTCATCTGGATAAGACATCTATAAGTATCTAGATAAGTATCTAGACATTAGTATGTTGGATTGATTTAACAGGTGAGAATTTTTCCTCTGGTGTAACACCCCATATGGAAATGAAGTAGTCACACCAACATGTAGCAATGAATAGAGATACAATATGGCTTTCTGGTAAGCAGCAAGGGATATAGGCTAACAGGAGTGTGCCTTTTTGTAATTAGAATGACTGTGAGTTAGGAATGCAAGCAATATAGGCATCAAGATCATGTAATTGCGATCGGGAATACTACTAGCATAATGCACAACAATATTTAATTACTGCAGGTAAGAGAGGAGTGGGTTGCAACTGGAGTATAGTATACAGTAACAGCCGATCAGGTTTTAATGTATTTTACAATAATGTACAAAGATTCTGTTCTGGGTTTCACTCCAGTTGCCATATGTCACACACTCCTGTTACAGATTGGCCCAAGAGTAGTTCAATCAATTGTAGCGTGTAATTTATTGCAAGGAACAGCACCAGAGTGTAACTCACTATGACAGCAGTGTAGTGCATTGTACACCATCATTCAGGAGTATAGCAAACACCTTGGGAGGTTAGCTGTACTGTGATATGGAGTTCCTTACATAGCTGTTAAAATCATGCTAAATACCCCATGGTATGTTACACTGGAGGGCTGTTCACCACACCATGTTAATCTCCTCTTACATCACGCTGTATTCATCTTTCATTCGATCAATAACAATAATTTGCATTTATATAACAACTTTAATGCAATAAAGTGTTTCCAGACAGCTCAAAGGAGAATCACCAGACAAAATGTATTTTAGTACCCCAAGGCTGACCATTGTATTGTGATAATTGCTAGGCTAATCATTACCCATCTTGCCCCTATATTCCTTCTTAAGTTTGGTTAACAAAAGTCTATCTGATTCAGATTTCAGTTAATAATTGACCTGTTCTCAATGAGCATTTTCAAAAGAGGATCGAAAACTTCCAACCTGACCAGTGTACAAACGTTTTTGAACTTGGCCGTTGAAAGGCCTGTCTTCTCGGATTCAGACTCCATCCCATGGGCCTAGTTTCCACCAGCAGAGAAGAGAGTGCCTGGAGCGCATCATCCCTCAACCCAAGCTCAGGAAACGCAGCTTTAGTTTGACACACAGAATTAGTAGTAAATATTGATGATATAACACATTGCTGGAGGAGTTTCATACAAGATTATTCACAGGAGGAGAAGGTCCATGTATTGACTTGGTACAACCAATGTCATGGGCAGCTTTACAGGTACAATATCTTGCAACAGAGATAGAATACACAATGATTGAGATGCACAAATTAATTGTTGCCATGAGGACGTATTGGAAAATTATATGCTGAGTTTTCAGAATAGAAGCAGAATGCACTGTGTCAGAGACAAGGGATGGGGGTGGGGTGATAGTAGCACTTACTGCAGGTAAACACAAAAAGCTGGAGTAACTCAGCTGGACAGGCAGTATCTCTGGAGAGAAGGAATGGGTGACATTTGGAGTTGAGACCCTGCTTCAGACTGGAAGAAGGGTCTCGACCCAAAACGTCATCCATTCCTTCTCTCCAGGGATGCTGCCTGTCCCGCTGAGTTACTCCAGCTTTTTGTGTCTATCTTTGGTTTAAACCAGCATCTGCAGTTCCTTACTACACATTCCTTACTACAGGTGTCGTTAAAGGTGTGGAAGTGTAGTGAGTGTCTCAGAAAGGAATGTGTCACTAATAGAGAGGTGGCACTGAAAGCAGGCAGCAAGTGAGAGTACACCACAACTAAAGGGTATTGTAACTGGACGGTAACATTGAAGGAAAGTGATACGCTGCATCATACAACAAGAGTATTACACTCTAGAATTAAGTATATTGCATTATTTTAAAAAAGGAACACAAGTATAGCCTGCTGTGGAAGGATTGTAATGCTTTGTAATGGTCAGGCCTGGTTGGATTATTTGCTTCAATGGAATTGTAATAACACATTATGCTGGAAAATGCATTAGAAAGCTAATGCCAACTTTGATCAGATGTAGTTCACACCTGAAATTCACGCACACTGCAGTGTCGTAAAAAGGCCTCAGAAATAATTGAACGTATTGTCAAATCCCATTCATCAATAACTGCTTTGTAACATCACCTTCATAATTCATGTAACACCAATCTGTCAACACAGTTTCTACCCATTACTCATCGCTCCACCACACCCTCACATATTCTTCATACACTCCATTTATTCACACCCGAGAAATATCCGAAACATCACTCATTAGAAAGAACATTCTTCAGTGGTTAGTCCTGCACTCATTGCCTAAGTGCAGAAAGTTCTATCATAACCCCAACTGAGCTGGACTTTGTGAGGTCAGGAATGATGCTGTGCACAATACCCAGTTGGAGCCCTCTAGCAGAGCGTCTCCATGTTATTGGGCTGAATGGGAGGGGAACGTCCAAGCTGCAAGTCACAGAGTGACGAACAATGACTGAAGATACATGGCCTACTCTGTCCTCACTTAAAGTCTTGCATCTCATCTTTGCTTAAGACTAGGGTTTGGTCTCACTTTGGACACTGTACCCAATATCGATTCCTTGGCAAACTTTAAAAGGAGTGGCTCGGGAGAGGGGCTGAAGGTTGATGCTTAGTTTAAAAGGGCCTCGGTTATCATCGTAGGTTTAGAGCAGCATGATTAACTACTATGGGGAGAGGGCTAGTTTCAACTGAGAGCAACAGGTTTGCAAGATGTGTGTTAACATTTCAGAAGGCTGCCAATTTAATTAAAAAAAACACAGGCATAATTTAAATAGCCTGGAATGGTAAATCACTGGAATCTGCGTGGAAGTGTGGCCAAATATTAGGTCCTCCTAACCATTCCCACACCGAGTCTCTGGGGCAGCTGGGGACAGGAGGTCTAGTGACCAGGTATTCTGCACCACTGGCTTAGAGACTCAAACCTCTTATGACTAGAAATAGGCAAAGGTTCAGGAGATTTGACCGAGTAATTTGAAGATTGGTAGGGATCACATTAAAGTAGAGCACAGAAAAAGGTAAGCTATGGGGATAAAAATCTGATATTGATATGCAGAAGTAATTTTATCAACTTTCTCCATTGCTCCCTCGTTCCAGCACTGATGTGTTATTTCATTGTTCATTATTTCTGGATTAAACATCATTATGTGCACCTTTTGATGTTGCTAAGATGGCTTTCTCGACTGGGCATTAAGTCAGCACCCAGTCACCTCATCTTTGGAGACATCATACACAATTACGTCCACCTAACAAAAACAAATTACTGCTGGAGTGTCTCAGTGGTCAGGCGGCACCTGTGGAGGGGAATGTTTTATGGTCAAGATTGCACAACTGCAGTCTTTAGTCTCTCCATTTTACAATCCCATCTCAGTCAGGGACCTTGGTATCCTTTTGACATGTATCACTAAATATTCATACTCTCTCATCCTTCCCCACCCCCATCTTAGGAACTATTTCAATCCCTTTCCACCACCTTGCACCAAAAA
The DNA here is from genome assembly GCF_028641065.1 of Leucoraja erinaceus. Lineage (NCBI taxonomy): Eukaryota > Metazoa > Chordata > Chondrichthyes > Rajiformes > Rajidae > Leucoraja > Leucoraja erinaceus. The sequence continues at coordinate 7,481,189 of NC_073397.1, read as the reverse complement.
CTACTCATTTATGACATGGAGTATACATCAGATCAAAAACACCACAGGAAGTACTACTAGCCCTGTCAGTTAATAAAGAACCAGAGCAATCTATTGAATCTCATTCTCCTGTAGTTATTCAATTCCTCAATGCTTCGACAACTTTTTCTTCTACATTTATAAGTTGTGAGTGCTAAATTCGGAGATTCGGAGGCTCCAGCCACCGGCCCAGTGGACGGTGACACGGGAGCCCGCGGGTCCCTGGTTGGAGACCGCTTTTCGGAGCTTCCGCAACGGCGACTTCTCCCGCCCGAGTTGCGGGGTTGAGATTGACCTGGAGCGGGGCCCTTACATCGCCCGGCGCGGCTTCAAATTGCCGCGGGACTTGCGAGCGCCCGCAGGGGGCTCCAACATCAAGACCCGGAGCGCGGCCTTGCATCGCCCGGCGCGGCTTTAACGGCCGCGGGACTTATTTACCATCGCCCGCCGGGGGCTTTGACTTTGACATCGGGTGGAGAATGGGGAGTGCAGGGGAGAGATAAGACTTTGCCTTCCATCACAGTGAGGAGGAGATTCGCTGTGATGGATGTTTGTGTAAATTGCGTTGTGTCTTGGTTCTTCTTCTTGTTTGTATGACTGCAGAAACTAAATTTCATTTGAACTTCTGGGTTCAAATGACAACAAATAAAATCTAATCTAATCTAAATCATAGCCATGCTTTTCACAAAAGTGGTTATACCTCCCCATACCTTTTGTCTATTCTACCCATCATTTAAATATATGCATCCTCTGTTTTGTGAATAATTGCCATGTTAATTCAACCCGTCTCTTTTTTTTCCAACAGACCCCACCCATTGCTCTGCCCCTGACGGGAACTTCACTTTAAATTTGCATCACAGATTTGTAAGGTAATTCTTTAAATGACTAACTTGACACACTTATCAATTCTTATGTGACAATCTGTTCTTAGTAAATCTTTGCAAAATGGTATGGGACACCTGTACACATTAAAGATTCAATTATAAGTAAATAGCCTTGTGTAGGAAAGAACTGCAGATGCTGGTTTAAATCGAATGTAGACACAAAATGCTGGAGTAACTTAGCAGGACAGGCAGCATCTCTGGAGAGAAGGAATGGGTGACGTTTCTGGTCGAGACCCTTCTTCAGACTTGTTCTGACCTACAAATACCCTTGTCCCTGTTCTGCATTCCTTACATTCTGGCTTCTTTTATCCTAGGCTTCATGGCCGTGCATTTCACAGGCTGTGCTTGTCTTGCACCTTAGAATTTCCTCCCATTTCCTCTTCACTTTATCCATTTGTTGATCAAACTCATAGTCAGCCCATACCTCCTCTTTTGGCTTTTTTGCTGTGAAATGCCTTGGGAGTATTCTGTAGTATAAGTGCTTTCAAGCCAAGTTATTGCACCAAGTTTTCCAAAGACAAAATATTGCAAAATATTTTGTGGAGATTACTATTTAACACCTGATGCCATTTTGGGGTAAACAAGCCAGACATTCAGCACAGGAGGCTAGTGCGTCTTTAGTGATTTCAAGCTGCTGATGAGGTCTCCGTCTCATTCTTACCCATATCCACAATATTTTAGCAGTTCTACTAAAATCCATCAATTCCATTCTCTACATTGGTTCCACATGATACCAAAATTATTTATTTGTCATATATTGAATTCCAGTTACTCACTAACAAAGAGTTTCTGATCAATACCCTCAAGTTTGAGAAAAGCTCTTTCACTTTGTTTTCCTGATGAGAAATTCTAGTTTTTCCCTCACTTTGAACATTTTTTTCACATTATCCACAGAAAATTATCTGGAATCTTCCCAGTTCTCATTAAAGAACAGGTCGCCAGCTGCACATATGGGTACAAAACCGGATCATTAGGTGGATAACTTGGTGAAAACCGCGCAGCACATCATCCGTGCTCTGCTCCCTGCAGCGGCAGCGGCGGCGGCAGCGGAGACCTGACTCGGCCTCTGAGCTGTGGCGAGGCAGCGACCACCGTCGAACCGTCGCCTCGGCGCAGAGGGAGAACAAAGAGGGAAGAGCCAGAGACTTTAAGATTTTGCCTTCCACCACAGTGAGGAGGTGTTTGGTGAACTCACTGTTGTGGATGTTAAATTTGTGTTGACTATGTGTTTTGTCATTTTTTTAAATTATATGTATGACTGCAGGGAAACAGAATTTCGTTCAGACCGAACGAGGTATTGTACTTCCGGTGGCGCTGGTGCCAGCAGCCTCCACCTACAGCCCGGTATCTTTTTGTTTTTTTGTTTATTTAGTTATGTTAAAGTGTATTTCTTTGTGTTTTTTATGTGGGGAAAGATGGCACGGTGCGGGGGATACCGTCCTTCAGCCGCTTCCTGGTGAGGACGCGACTATTATTCGAGTCGCGTCCTCGCCCCTGCCCCCCCCCCCCCCCACAGCGGCCTACCTACCTGGATTGGCGCGGCCTTTCCTGCCGGGATCGACCGGAGCTCCAGCAACGGCGGGACAGCGCTGAAACATCGCGGGGCTGGCGATGCCTTACCAGGGGTCGCCATCTGGAGCCCGGAGTGCTGGACCTGCTGCCGACATCCTGGAGCTGCGGTTTGCAGAGCTCCCAACGCGGGCGGCGCTGATGGACAGCGCGGGATCCTGCGACTCTGCCCGGCTCGGCCTGTGGACTCAGGAGCTGCAGACTCCGGCTGCGGGAGGCGGCTAATCAGGAGGTCCGGGCCGCTGAGGAGGAGGCTGCTCACCGTCGGGGTTCGGCGTCGGCGTTCCACCAGCCCGGCGTGTGGGCCGGAAGGCCCCGACCACGGATGAACACGGAGGGGAGGCTGGCTGGACTATGGCGCCATCCTCACCTGGGTGCCATTTATGTTATGTTGTGGACTTTATGTGTTTGTGCTTTTTTTTAAAAAATTTTTAATTCAATTTCAATTTTATTTTTAATATGTTTTATTATTTATTTATTATTTATTTTTATTATTTTTCTTGTGATTTTTTTTAACGATACTGCCTGTAAGGGAAATTCATTTCGTTGTCTCAAATTGAGACAATGACAATAAATTTGAATACAATACAATAGAATACAATACAGAATGAAAATAAACGAATCTAATCTAATCTAATCTAATCTAATGGATGCCCTCCACCGAAAACGGTGTCCGAGACGGGCCGGGAAGATCATTAAAGACCCCTCCCACCCCAACCATGGACTGTTTGCCCTCCTCACATCAGGGAGGCGGTACAGGAGCCTCAGGTCTCGTACCAGTAGGATGAGGAACAGCTTCTACAATAATACCATCACATTGCTGAACTCGGAGTCCCGCCGATAGACTTCTCCAGTCTCTCCGTCCACATTGTTCGATTATTGTTTGATTATTCTGTATTTTTATTTTTATTTCTATATTGCACTATACTATGGACTAACGCTAAACTGCATTTCGTTGTACCCATACTCGTATTTGTGCAATGACATTAAATTTGAATTGAATTGAATAACTTCAAAGTACGCATACCTACCATATCACCAGGCCTACACAAAATCTGGAAAACAATTATATTGATAAAAGAAATGCAGTGGTCCATGCTTCCTGTGAATCTTTTAATGGCTCTTCGATAAAGCACCAGGCAAGATAAACTGGATTCTAATTTCAATTGAGAAGAATGCGTTCAGAGATGAGGGTGAAAGGATGTTCTTCAAACAGAAACGTTGTGGAAGTTGAGATCGGTGGGACCACTTGATTTCGGAGCTGAAGAATCAAATTTTATTCAGGCTATGAATTTGGAGTTCCTAACATTATGTCAAAGCTGGAAAGGCAGCAAAAGCAGTTCTGTGGGGAAAAATAAATAAATCAGATTGATACATTACATAAGTGATTATTTAGTAGTCAACTGTATTCAAGGGGGCTGCAGAGGCTTCGTCACTGAATATGTACGAGAGATTTTTAGATATTTAAAGCATCAAAACTCATGGCAGTCAGTACATGAAGGTGGCACTGATGTACAAGTTCAGAAAATCTTGCCGAATGGCAGAGAAAGCCAAAGGGACTGAATGGTCTTTTTCTTGTATTCCTATCATACAAAATGTTAGAATGCAGCCTTTTTTGAACTACCAGCTCTCCCACAGCCCACTGTCTCCGCCTCTTCCATTCTTCTTCCCGCCCCCCCACCCTCACATCAGTCTGAAGAAGGGTCTCGACCCGAAACGTCACCTATTCATTCGCTCCATAGATGCTGCCTCACATGCTGAGTTTCTCCAGCATTGCTGTCTACCAACTTTAATGATCAGTTATCAGCTTGTGCATTTGAAATACAGTAATAAAAAAAGGCATCATTGGAGGGAAATGGGTAGACTGCATTTCAGGTTGCGCCTCTTTCAGACTGATGTGTTGAATGGAGAGAGCTGGTAGAAAGAGATGAGGGAAAGGTGGGGGCCATGAGATGGCAAGTGATGGGTGGATCCAGGTGGAGGGACTGTTTGATGAGTACGGGTGGAGATAATCAAAGCTGAAGTACAGAATGCAGAGTGCTATATAGGTTGGATCAGTTCAAAAGTAATAAACAGCTTTGCAATGTTAGTCCAGTGAACACAAATTGAAACTTATCTTAATTGGTTATGGACTTGTTCAAAATACATCCAGAACTAAAGCCTGATATCAAATCAGTGCAGAAATAAAACAACTTTCTACAGTAAACTGCATGGCATTACAAACCCAAGGTCACGACTATTTGACTAGCTCCGTTTCATATTCTATCTCACCCGTGCCATATCAATGGCTGAACAAGAAACAGATGCCTTTGGGATGGGGACAGGTACTTTTAAATAAGCCCATAATATCTTGAGTGGTTGCATCATGAAGCGGTACAGCAACTCAAAGAAGAGGAATACAGGGACTCAAGGCTGCAGAGAGTGGGGGTTTCAGCCTGGCCATTCCCAGGGCTGGCCATTCCCACCTTCTAAAGCATCTACACGAGGGTGCCGCCACAAGGTGGTGGTGTTTCTCATCGAGGATCCCCACCATTCTCACTGCTACTGTTGGGCAGGAGGTACGGTAGCCTGAAGTCCCACAGCAGCAAGTTCAAATACAGCTACTTTCCGACAACCATCAGTTATTCAATTGACCCACACACCCCTAATCCTACCACGGCAAAGGAACACGATGAATTTGCACCACCATCGACCCGATTGTCCTGCTTTTGTGCAGAAAAATAGTATTTTTTCTTTTCGTGTGTGTGTATGTGCGTGTGTGTGTGTGCGCGCGTTGCACGTACAATTGATGTTTTTCTATGTTGTCTGAATCTACATGGCTGTGATGCTGTAGCAAGATTTTCACTGTTCCTGCATCACAATTAAAGTCGACTGGAATTGAAATGCAGCTGTGTATCACCTCTGGATGATTAGTCCAATGCTAGTCCAGATTGAGTACTAGTGGTATTCTGCATTACATGGTAAAACAGGACATCAAAGATCGCCACACAAACAAAAAATTATTAAGTTTATTAAGAAACTGCATACAACTTTCTCTTGCACATTAGAAAACACATCATGGATCATGTAGTGATTTTAGGAATTATTAGCTCCCGCTTTAAGTGATTCGATATTGGTGTGTTAACCTAATCTACCAGTTACAAACTAAAATATGGGAAATATACTTCAGTATTACAAATATTAATAGTTAAACAAGTTATACATTTTTTTTCTGATGTTATTATGTAGGTAATAATTGATTAAACAATCCTAATTTGGGACCAGCCCGTTTATTCCTACCCATCAGATAAGCTGAGCAAAAAAATCCTTCATGGCAAATAACATCTCATGCATTAGAACAAACTGAACTGTGGGCTTGAATTGTATCAATGCTGACGTCATTATTCAATTTAGCATGTTAGTTGATGGCATCAATTATCTACAGTATTTCCTTGAACTAAAAACCATACAGCAGTACAAATCAAAATGCTGTCAATCTTGGGCGGAGTCCGGAGGGGGTTTTGACCTGTAAAAAGACGTATTAAGAAAGCACATTTTATATCTCTGAGCCCAAAGCATCTTCTCATCACTGAAGTATGTCAGATGTAATCACCGTTTCAAGGTTAGATATGTAGCAGCCAATTAGGGCAAGGTACCACAAATGAAAAAGTGATAACGATCAGACAATGTTTTATTAATATTGACCAAAGCATAATTGTTTACAAGGACACTGGAGGAATAAAAACTTGCTCAGAATATGCTAGGGGATACTTTTTATCCGTCAGGCCAGCTGGAGCTTGGTTTAATGGGACAGAATTCCTCCAGCACCATAAGAGTGAAAGGCTAGATTTGTATGCGAGGTTGCAAGTAGTGCTAATCAGAAGCGGTCTCTGGATGGGAGCGTTCTCCATGAAATGAACAAGAACAATTCTCCATCATGGGCATACGGCAGAAACCCACCATCTCCTTCAGCCACTTTCACAGTATTACAGTATTCAGGGGAGCATGAAAAGATAAAATGCTACTTATTTCATTGGCAATGCCACCATGAAAGAAAATAGATTGGTTTAAATGAAAACAAACATTTCTTCAGTCTAACTGTAACAGCTGAAAGATGTATCCATTTTCTTGGAACAAAAGTAGAAATGTAGAGCATCACACAACAATCCAGAGTATCACCTCAATATTTAGGTGTATGGACACAATATTCATTCAGACACTCCACCCCGACACCAACAGCATCATGCTCTAATAGAGGGTACAGTATCCTGCTAGAGAGGGTACAGAGAAAATTTACGAGGATGTTGCCAGGACTAGATGGTCCGAGCTATTGGGAGAGGTTGACTAGGCTGAGACTCTATTCCTTGGAGCCCAAGAGGAAGCGGGGTGATCTTAGAAGTGTATAAAATCACGAGAGGAATAGATCAGGTAGATGCACAGAGTAGGTGAATCGAGGACCAGAGGACATGGGTTTAAGGTGAAGGGGAAAAGATTTAATAGAAATCTGAGGGGTAACATTTTCACACAAAGGGTGGTGGGTGTATGGAACAAGCTGCCAGAGGAGGTCGTTGAGGCAGGGACTATCCCAACATTTAAGAGTTAGACAAGTACTTGGATAGGCCAGGTTTGGAGGGATATGGGCCAAGTGCAGGCAGGTGGGACTAGTGTAGCTGGGACATGTTGGCCGGTGTGGGCAAGTTGGGCCGAATGGCCTGTTTCCACATTGTGTCACTCTATGCACAGTGAGCCTGAAAAGCTGTGTGCAACATGTACGTGGCTCCTGGCTCACTATCTTCCCTGTTCAGCAGCAAGTACAAACTGGGTGCAAACCTTCTGGCTGGATGAGGCTTTGCAGCAGCTTTGGCTGCTTGCATTTCTTCATGCACAGGTCTAGTGTTTTATTTATTTATTTGCTTTTCTGACTGAAAGTGGATCGCCTTAGAGAGGCGAGGTTGTGGGAAGATGCCAGGAAGGGATGCTTGGGACAGTGAGGTGGGGAAGAGAAAGCTGAAGGCAATTTTGTTTTGTCAATCATAAGGGCCCAACAATGATACCACAAACAGCGCAAGTATGAAAGTAAACTGATTACATCAGGCACAATTGAAGCCTTGCAGAGGCTGAACATGAGCATGCAAATATACTTAATTGCAAGTCAAAGGCAAATTTTATTGCCACAGCGAACTTTCTAAGTGGCACAAGCGACTGTAATGCTGGAACATGTAGCAAGCCAAAAAGAACAATTGGAGGAACTCAGTGGACCAGATAGCATCTAATTTAATAGATGAGCTAATTGAACTGGTGAGTTTGAAGGTTCTCAATATGTGGTGAGACTCTGGGTTTGGGGTGTATGTGTGTGTGTACAGTAACTTTAGCAAAGATCCTGAAGCCACCACCTGTCTCTATCCCCAACTCCAACACTTCACTCTTCCTCTGTTCACCAATCATTGCTGGCTGCTGTCTCACCCCTCTTCTCTTTATACCAGTTATCTCACCTCTCCTTTGTCTGATGTAGGATCTCGACCCCAAAAAGGTCAGCAATTCCTTTCCCTTCCCTGCTCGACCTCGAGTTCCTCACCCTGATCGTATGTTGATCCAGATGTCAGCATTTCCAATCTTAGTTTCTTAACTTTGAGGCACATTATTTGGAAACAAACAGTGATGTGATTTGAAAGAACAGATTCTATCACCAAAACAAAAAGTAGAAAAATTAACATCCAGCACTGTAAGAGCACCGTGTCATGTATTTCATCATCTCATAAAACTGGGCAGAACAGGTGCCTCAGCAGCAGCAGACATTTTGTTAGATTGGAACATTTGGGAGTGTTATAGAGAAAAATGATGCTTCTGACAAAAGCCAGTTGCCTCTACTCCACTCCGTGGGATCTGACATGGTTGAATCCGACAGGGATTTGAACATGGCCATGTGTGCTCCTGTTGCAGCGACTCTTAAGTGCCTTCCCAGATGCTCTGCCTCCACCCCCATCAGGTCTGGCCAGGGATTCCCATTGGTGAGAACATTACATTTCTCAAGGAGAATTCAAAAATGTCCCAAAGGTGGGTTCTCTGTTTTAGTAACCTCTTTCTGTGGATGAGCTTGGAATTGGAGTATTATAGCACAGAATCAGACCCTTTGGCCCAGTTTACACCAGCCATCACACTAATTTACAATATTTCTGTCCCAATCCTATTTCATTTTCCTCACATGCCCATCAACTCCACACTCACCAGATTCTACCACTCTCAAAACACTCGGGGCAATTTACAATAGCCAATCAACCTACCAAATGGCATGAGTGTTGGGTGTGGGAGGAAATACATGCAGTCATAGGGAGATTGTGCAAACTCCACAGACACCATCTGAAGTCATGATTGAACCTGGGAGGCCGGAACTGTGTGACAACAGCTCTACTAGTTGACCACTGTGCAGTTGGGATTTCAGGAGCCTGGCGCCAGGCATGCAGGCCATATTGCCCATCCATCAGTCATGGTGAGTGTGATCGGAGCCTGGACAATGGGGTTGGTGGCCTGGGAGAATGTCAACATTGGTTTACCTCTATTGCCAGGTCGAGAAATTTGCAGAGAACCTTGGTGGTACAGTATCAGAGTTTCTCAGAGGTCAGAAAAAAAGTATTTGCTGCTGAATCTCAGACATGTCAGAAAGTATCAATGCGTTGCTGATCACTTGCCCGTTAACCAAGAGAAGCAACGGATATCACCAGCAGCAGCTCATTTAACTACTTGCATTGGGCACTCTTCATAAACCACTGCTATTTAACATTATTTGCAAGCTAGGTAAGATGCATATAACTGGATCAGATTTGTTAACATCCATACTCAAACTGTAGTAGGAAGCCTGCTTTGGATTTGTTCAGTTGGAACCTATTCTATGTTGGATGGTCATACAGGTTTAGAAACTGGATAGCTGAAACCACTTCACAAACATTGTGCACACACTGCATGACAAAGTGAAGCCCTTGCAACTTGAAACCTGCACCAGGAACTTGCTGATGTTTTGAGTTTCTGCTTTTAAAATCATGACTTGCATCAAAATGCCGTCAAAAGGTCCGTCTCACTACAATATTTTTGTGCAGAAAAAGGAACAGTCAATGTTTTGTGTTTAACGTGGAAGTCAGGTTGCTATCCATCTCAAAAAGATTGCAATGCAGTTATTAAGTAAGACATGAAATGTAACTGTGTCTGGTCAGTTTGAATGTTAGCGCTGCAGGTGTATTTTGTGAGCCAGGCCAGAGCTTTACTGATCTTTTTGACAAACTGAATTTATTTCAGTTTAGTTGAGAGATACAGCGCAAAGCTACATACTTCGGTCCACCAAGTCTGCACCCATCAGCAATCCCCGCACATTGCACCTGTCCCACTTAGGAAACCTGAACGGAAACCTCTGGAGACTTTGCGCCCCACCCGAGGTTTCCGTGCGGTTCCCGGAAGTTTTTGTCAGTCTCCCTACCTGCAACCTCTGGCAACCACCTGCAACCTCCGGGAACCTCCAGTTTGTTTTATTTCTTTTACATGAAAATCTCTGCACTAGTCACGTCAAAATGCAAGTGGTGTTCAAGAATGGAAGTGAAGGACAACCTTCACTTCCTGATGAAAAAAGTCAAGCAACAGAGAGAGAAACAGACCTCATCTTCATAATTGTGTTTCAAACTTAAAGGTATATAAATAAAAGTACAAGTAAAATATAGGCTGTCAAGCACACGGAACAGGTACGTTTTCTCTGTGTGGTAGGGATCGGAAGAAAAGAAGATGAAATGGGAAGAATGTGGCCCTCAAAACCCGTCATCTGCTCCTGTTATTCTCTCACGAGGAAACAAATCAATTAAAATTAGACCTGCATATTATCAATATTATCCACAAGATTCAAAGAGCTGACACTGCCTGACAAAGGCTCCAGACCTAGACAACTTTCCAGTTGTAGTAAAGACCTGCACTCCAAATCTAACCGTGGCCCTCGACAAGCTTTTCCATTGCGGTGAGAAATGACATTTACTATACAACGTAGAAAATTATCCAGGTCGGAAGCAAAACAAATTAAATCCAACTGCCTGTCACCTCACTAGTCTATTCTCAAAGTGCTGAAACTGTTCTTGGCAATGTAGCGTCTGATTATCACCAGGATCACTCAGCTCGAGATCTCACAACCAAGGTAGAGCGACTGCCATTGACATCAAGATGGCATTTAACCAAGGATGATATGGAGTAACAATGGGAAAATATTACAACCATTAGTACTATACTTCACACTAAGGAAGATAGTTGCAGATACAGGCTGAAATTTCAATGTAGTACTGAGAAAGTGCTGGTAGTATTCTTCAGATGAAAGAAGTCATTGGCATTATTCTAATAAATAATTATTGGAGAGAAGGGAAGTGTGGAAATTTAAAAATCTTGGCCAATAGTTATCCCTCAATGTATACCACAAATCACTTAATTTTCTTGCAGTAGATTATTGCAAATTGGCTGCCACATGATCAACAATTTACACTTTACTGGTTGTAAATCTCTTTAGGGCATCCCAAGATCTTTAAAGCCACTAGAAAATCCTTATTTCTAAAGCCGGCTTGAGATACAAACTCAGACCGCATGCAAATAACAGAGATGTACTGGAAAGTATGTACCTGAATTGCCATCCAAACAACTTGTTACAATGGACTTTAGCAGAAACAGGACTGAAGAAACCTTGCCAACAGGGGCCATTTGCATGAATGCAGAAGTATGACCACAAGACAGAGAACTGGAGCTGTGTGCCATAACCTTTTACCCTAATTTTCTTATTCTCGGCAAAATTCAGAAGATAAAAACCACATGGCAGCATACCTGACCTCACCTACTCCATTTTGTATTGCTGTCCATCTTCCTCTGCGCATGACAATCCCTACTGCGAACTTCTAACAAACATTAGTCTACTGTATGGCATACAAATAAAGTTTGTCAAAAGAAAAAAAGATCCACATTTAAAAGATAACGTTAGGTCAGGCTGGGCTAATTTCCATTAGACTAACATATCTCTACTTGAGCTAACAGGACTTCAAAATTATTAATGCAAAATAGCATACTTCTCAACCATTTTGACTCTTTTGTGTTTGTTTTCTACATGACTGAAATCACATAAACCAGGTCTGGAAATTTCATACAAACCACATATAACCTAAAGACAATATCTCTGGTGGAAGAAGCCAAAATGCTAGGCAATGGAAAGAATATTCTGTGGTTAACTCGCAGAAAAGCTCCATCGCCTGAGTAGTTGGCCGATGGTCAACTCCAGTTAAATGGTGCTGAGAAGCTCTTCTGAAGAGCCCAACCCGAGAAGCATTCATTCAATTTATTCAAGACTGATTTGGATTATTCCACAAAAATCAAATTGCTTTGCTGATATTAAAAGGAGACCATTAGTTGGGGGAAAAAAAAAAGTGCTGGAGAAACTCAGTGGATTAGGGCAGCACCCTGGAGGGACTAGACACGATATATCAGGTTGGAACCCTTCTTTCCAAGATGAGTCGGAAGAAGCGTTTTAACCTCAAACATTGTCTGTATATTCCCTCCATTGATGCTGCAACGTTTTTTCTCGTTTTGCTCAAGATTCCAGCATCTGCAGTTCCTTGAGCATCCACATTAAGTGTGAAGACCAACAAGGTCCGGCCATCAAATAGCTTCATCTTTAAGTGGTGAAATCAGGATGACCAAGGAAGCTAGTGTTAATATCGCTCTTCCTTTAAAATTTACGGTACTAGTGCTCCAATTTATACTTGTTAAAGCTCCCATAACATTAGCTTAAATGTGGTCTGCAGACACACTAATACCCGGACTGGACAGCAGAAACAATGCACACCATTTACTTCATCCAACTGAAGAATACAAGTAATTGAGGGAATTGCTTTTAGAAGCTGCGCAAACGTTCACTCCCTTCCTCACTATGTAGCCTTGGGTTTAAAATATATTTGAATCTATGTCATTGAACTGAAGAATCAAAACTAATTCCATGGACATAGGTTACTTCTATATACATAGATAATTGTTGCCAACTGTGCCACCTGATCCTTCTGAATGTGTTATCTCTCACTTGGGAACAATGTTATGAAACCAACTAGCCATCGTTCATGCGCAAGGCTTTGGGGGGGGGGGGGGGGGGGGTCATTTGACCATAAGCAGCGATCAGCATGTTCTCACCCGTCACACACATGCATGCATTCTCCGCAGGCAATCAACAGATAATAATTGGGAACATGGATGGTAGATTCTTTTCTACTTCCTCATCAACTATAAAATCCCTTACCTAGCTCAAAGCAAGTAAAGGTATAGATAGGCGATCAAACCTGGCAGTAGCCATGGTACACTTATTGTATCAGCCACGAGTGGAGCAAAAGCCATTCTCAACTTTTCACCACATAACAGAAGTAGTAATTTTGGCTGAAGCTGGAGTAATTCAGCGGGTCAGACAGCATCTCTGGAGAAAAGGAATAGGTGATGTTTTGGGTCGAGACCCTTCTTCAGACTAGTCATTTTGGCTGACGCCCAAGCACTTAGGAACAGCAGTAACCACCAACTCACATGGTGTTGCTACTTGCAGAGGATAAACTGTTTCAGAGGGAGTTGAATGTATTCAAATCCTTTCAATCCCAAGAGCTGAAAGTCAAATTGTCATAATCTGTAGTCTGAACTGCTGTCTTGGTGAGACACATGGATCAGGCTCCTCTTGTTGGAATCTTGTTGGAGTGGTTATGTGAATAAAAGAGTTTGATATGTTTTCATGAGGAAATCGCTTCAGACAATTCCATCTGGGCAGGGTGCTGCAAAGTGCATCTTCAATGAAGTCGGATTCTTGGTTACAAAACCATCTAAACAAAAAGTGCATCATTTTCCCTTTAGTTGTGTAATTAGTTTGATCTATTTACATGAATGGAGAAGATAAAGTTTTCTCTTGCACCTATGCATCAGACAGCTCTTGAACATCATTCAAGCATTCCCTGGATCAATGGTGTCTTTGCTTGGGCATTTTGGGGAGGAAAACTCAAGCCGTCGACAAGGCGCTTGCCAAGGAGTCGCGTAAAGCACTTTAGTTGAAGAATGAGACATAGTTATGAGCAGTGATTGTTCCTCCATCACGGATAGCACAGCAGAAAAGCTGAATGCTGGAGCAATCATTTTATATGGGATGGAATCCCTCAATCTTCTGGTATGTGCATGCCAAGTCAGTTCGACCTTCCAGAATGGTCAACAACAACTGCGACTTGTGTCAGTGGGTGGTCTCCTCAACTTGAATCCTTTGTTTGCTCCTGGATTGACAGCTGTTGAAGGAATCCGGCGACCTAAAAGAAGAGGGCAAGAGAAATCAAAACAATTCTAGGTATTTTAAAAATCAATTTGTTGTTTAAAACTTCAATCAATTATAATCTTCACCTTAAATTTTTTTTTAATGCCACTGTTTGCCAAATGACAGTGGGAACAGATATTTACTGTCGAATCAGTGCAAGATTATAGCTTTCAAGCATTCATTAGAGCTTGCTCCTCAATAACACAACCAGGTGTTAAAAGGCAAATGGAACAAATCTATGTCGAGTCCACCATGATTGCACATAAATCCACCGTCCACAAATAAAATATCAAAATAAATGTGTCACATGTTTGGTTTTCTCAAAATTCAAATCTTGTGAATAATGTGAGTGGTAAAAAGTTAGTTATTTTTGTTTACATAATCCTTGGAATGCTGAAGGAAATGCAAATGGGCTTCCTCATTATTTCACAAAGGAGAGGCTTGCAGGTTTATAGCTGTGTAGTGAAACTTCAGTCAGAATGGAGTAAGTTATTTAGATCCCAACTGGCAGTCACCCAAGGCACACAAAAATGCTGGAGAAACTCAGCGGGTGCAGCAGCATCTATGGGGCGAAGGAAATAGGCAACGTTTCAGGCCGAAACCCTTCTTCAGACTGCCACCCAAGGCATTTGGGTTTTAAGACCCCCGTAGAACCAGAGAGCTTCAGCTTGGATGGGGGAGGATGAAGAGGGAGGCAATGACAGTAAACCTAGGGAATATCATACATAGGTTTGATCTTTTTTACCAAAGCACATACTTGGGATAAAAAGAATGCAGCCAAAGTAGACTGGATCGATTCCTGCAACAGAAGGTTCATTTTAGGAGGAAAAGAATATGCGGACAGGGTTTAAATCATTGAAACATACAAAGCTTGGATGGAGTTTGACGAGATGGCTGTAGAATTGATACTTCCCCTGGTCAGATCATTTAGAACCAGGAAACACTATCAAATTAGAAATTGAGATGGTTCTTCACTCACAAAGTGATGAACCTTTGGAATTCATTACACAAGCACAGCTGGGAGATCTGCTGTCTCATAATGCCAAGGACCTAGGTTCATTCCTAACCTCAGGTACTGTTTGTATGGAGGTTGCATTTCTCCCTGTTTTCCCCGCCACCCCTCACATCCGTACGATGGCAGCCTCGCCAACAGTCTGTCCCATCCTCTTCTTCTTTTGTTGTTTTTAGTCTGTTGTTAAATTTGTGTTTTAGTGTATCTTTAGCTTTGCCTTTTGGGGGGGGGGGGGGGGGGGGGGGGGAGTGGGGGGAAAACTTTAAACAATTTATTTCCTCGATGGAGATGTGACGTTTTCTGTATGACACTGCGGCCTAACATCGTGGAGCTGGCGGTCCCTTTGCTGGGGAACGACTTTGGGAGCTTCAACCGCGGGAGCCTGCGGACATAATATCATGGGGCTCGCGTTGCCTTGGTTAGGGATAGACTCTGGGAGCTCCAACTGCGGGGGCTTCGACTGCCCCGATTTGGGAGCTTCTATCGCCAGCTGCGGGAGCTACGATCGCCCAGACTGCAGATGGTTCGACTGCCCCGACTGTGGGAGAAGAGGTAAGATGATAATACGTTATTGCCTTCCATCACAGTACGCTGTGGTAGATGCTTATGTTAATTTTTATGTAGTTGTGTGTCTTGTTGGTTTTTTAATATGACTGCATGGCAAATCAAATTCTTTGTATTGTAGAGGCACCAAACGTGGTGAACAAATGGGTTACTTTACTCAGGCATAAAAGGTGTGTTATACATGCACGTTGGTCCTCTAACAAAGTTGTTGTTGCTGCTGCGAGGCTGTTGCCTCATGGGCTTGAGCTGAGCTCGTGCCGAGGTGGAAGGACACTCACCACTAGAGAGAAGGGAGCTGGTCAGCTCAAAGTAAGATAGAGAGAGAGAGAGAGTTGTCCCAGGGTTCGTTATATATCCCAGGACACACCCCTGTGCCCCGTGACAACTCCTCCCTGCCATTGCCCAGTCACGTGACCGATTGCCGAGGGTTCGTGTAGCTAGTGGCCCAACCACTGGGTGCCGCCACAGTGTGTTTTTAAATTCTTTGAATGTTATTATGCTAATACATTAATTACAATTTCCATTAGTTAATTGACCTCTGTAATATGGCAAATGGCAAGTGGATGAGAGAGTGGGATAACATAGAACGTATGAATGGGTGGGGTTCAATGGTTGATGTGGTCTAGAGCGGGCTGAAGGGCCTGTTTCCATGCAGTATTTCTAAACAAGACGATTGTGGAGGCTCAGTTGCCGAATATATTCAAGCCATGAACAGACATTTTAATATTAAGGAAATCGAGGGAATCAGTACTACACCGGGGAAGTACTGCTGACGTCCACTAATTTTCAGACCTCGTGGCAAGACAGAGCAAAAAAAAACCCCAAATAAACGTGCCCAGATACAGGAAACTAGTGAATACTTCAAATAATAGAGGCCATACTCACTGATTTCTGCAAACAGCTCATTGACGTTAATTGCATTTTTGGCACTGGTTTCCACAAAGACTGCATGAATGGAATCTGCATAGTCCTTGGCATCCTTTTCAAGTACCTCCCTGCAGTAAATATCAAAATGTTGTGCTTGGTTTGTTCAATTCAGTAAAGATCTACTTCAGCAGAATAGCAAGGCAGCACATGGAACTCATCCATATTAACTTATTGAATGGGAAACCTGATTAAATCTGCCTCTTGGCTTTTGACCAGTCAATGAGATAGACATTTCTCATTGATAATGAAGAAGCACAAAGAAAGCCAATAAATCCATTCCCCAGTGACATTTTCTCTAGATTATCAAAGGGTGACCAAAAGCACATCATATGCTTGACTGCATTCAGTTTTAATGCTGCAATCACAGATCCTTCTCCACAGAGATCATTAACAGTAATTTGGAGCCTGTACAGCACTAAGATGAAAGGAAGTTGCACTTCTACAGAGAAGTGCATTACATATCAAACTGTGACCACATTGATCATCAGATCTGCATGGGCAAAAGCCATTTACGACCTTATCCTACACACAGCAGGTAGAATAACTAGCAAATGAGACTCGGGGGAGCCTGAAAACTCACTACTGAACAGCATTCCAAATTGTTAACAGTATTATGGCTAACATTTCTGCTAAGCTGTTTTTATTCCATTTCTATAATTGTCATCTTTTCAATTGTAGCAGTGGTTTTGTGACTTTCAAACAAAAGCATTTAGTGGCGAGGTTTCCAAAATAATCGAGTGGAGGGTTTTCAGGAGCATTTGGTACCAGAAAGTAAATGGCATCATTAAATAGTATTAAGTAATCCTGCACCCGAGCAGAATTTGTTGATTTCATTAACTTTACCGCCAACTTCCACCCGCAAATTTCATGGACTATCTCCATATCCGACACCTCTCTTCCCTTGAAGATAGACACAAAATGCTGGGACAGGCAGCATCTCTGGAGAGAAGGAATGGGTGACATTCGGATCGTTACTCTTCTTCAGACTGATGTCAGGGGTGTATAGATAAGGAACGACTATCGACCAGTGGCATTAACGTCTGTAGTGATGAAGTGCTTTGAGAGGTTGGTTATGGTGCATATCAACTCCTACCACAACAAAAACCTCGAAGCACTACATTTTGCTTACCATCTAGAGAGTCAAGAGAATTTTATTGTCATGTATCCCAGATAGAACAATGAAACACATCCACACCGCCATCGGGAAGATGGTACAGGAGTCTGAAAACTGTAACGTCCAGGAAACAGCTTCTTCCCTAAGGCCATCAGTATTAAACACTACAATCTCAAATAAGCTCTGAACTTCTATTGATTATTATTGGTATTATTACACTGTGTGTGTGTGTGTGTGTGTGTGTGTGTGTGTGTGTGTGTGTGTGTGTGTGTGTGTGTGTGTGTGTGTGTGTGTGTGTGTGTGTGTGTGTGTGTGTATGTGTGTGTTTCAAAATATTGTGAGAAAAACCTTCAAATTAACTAAAGTAATCACACCTTTGGAAAATATATAGGATTGGCTGTTCACTTAGTAATGACTTCCACTAACATTTCATTAAGGTACAAAATGAAAATTTACAATGAACTCCAAACACAAAAGTCCATAAAATACAAGTTTAAGGAGAGACGTTTAAGAAGTTAAAAATGGCACACACAACTAGTTAAGATAATGAAGTCCAGAATGTTGCTTCAAAAGCTGTCAATTCAAGCTGCTACAACCTTTAAATCTGTGCATTACAAAACAATTAAACCTGGGCCATGTGGGTTCCTCAGGTGTTGTCTGTGTGACATTTTCCATATGACCACGCAGGTTTCCTCAGGATGCGCCAGTTTCCTCCCACACTTCAAAGACATGCAGGTTTATAGGTTAATTGTCCTGCTAATTGCTCCTAGTGTATAGGGAGAGGATGAGAAAGTTGGGTAACATAGAACGAGTGTAAATGGGCGATCGATGGTCAGTGTGGGTGGTGGGTTGAAGGACGTTAGAGATACAACGCAGAAACAGGCCCTTCGGCTCACCGAGTCCGCACCAATCAGCAATCACACCATAAACTAGTTTGATCTTACATCGACAATAAAGACAATTTACAAAAGCCAATTAACCTACAAACCTGCGCATCCTCGGAGTGTGGGAGGAAACTAGAACACCCGTGAAAACCCATGTGATCACAGGGAGAACGTACAAACTCCGTACAGACAGAACCCAGAGTCAGGATCAAACCCGGGTCTTTGGTGCAATAATGCAGCAACTCTACCGCTGCACCAGTGCCGCCCAAAAGGAAAGACCTATTTCTATGCTGTTTCTTTGTAACTAAATAAACTCCTAATTTACACTACCTGTCTTTTAAATTACAAAAAGTTGACTGCTAAAATTAAACAGAACTGTTAACACTTAACAATTTTAACATTATGCAACATACCTGGCATCTGTAAGATCACATTTGTTTCCTGCAATTGCTACTACTATATTTGGGGGTCCATGCTGTCGCAGTTCTTTCACCCAGTTCTTCAGCGTTTGCAACGTCTCCTGCAAAATGCATAACCAAAACAAGTGGCGGAAAATAATTACACCGCAAACCACTTGAAAAGCGCCTCTTATCAATAAAGCAGACAATCTGTTTCACTACACCATTTTGAAATTGTTTTGGCTACACCAACAACCCTTAACTAGCCATATGTTGCCAAGCACTTGGTTACAACAGCCTCACATATTCATGCACTTCCTTTTTACAAGGGGCACAGTTCAATTTGCTCCATATCCTTGGCTTGATCTCCGTATGGATAACGCATGGAAAGTTGAAAACTTGATAGTTGGCTTCAATGAAAATCAAATCACACCGAGCCGCATGAATTTTAATGATTTTCTTTCCAACCAGCAGAACTTCATTTTTCCAAGAACTTATCCAGTTTCTCTGCAAGTTCGATATTTCTCATCTAGTGAAAGCAAAGGATTTCAACCAGGGAAGGATCAATTAAGTAGGTACACAAAAATGCTGGAGAAACTCAGCGGGTGCAGCAGCATCTATGGAACGAAAGAGATAGGCAACGTTTCGGGCCAAAACCCTTCTTCAATTAAGTAGGACCAGCAGGGACTAAACTGAAAGCTCAGCAAGGTAGACACAGATTGCTAGAGTAACTCAGCTCTGGAGAGAAGGAATGGGTGATGTTTCGGGTCGAGACCCTTCTTCAGTCCTACACATTTTGAAAGCTCAGCAAGTTCCAACATGGCAAAGGTAGGTAAAACCTCAGTTCCACGTGTGCAGCTTATTTATTTACGTTCCTTATATGGTAGAATTGCGATTGAACCATTGCTCATATTACATTTCTACACTGTAGACGCTGCAGCCTTGTTTACCCAAAACAAAACATATTAACGGAATCAAAATGATCCCGAACTATTTCCATGACTGATCTACATCAATCATGTCATAAACATTGAACGAACTATCCACTCCAAATGCAACAAAAGAGCTGATTGAGGAAACAAAATTAAACTTGATTGATGGAACCAGATCAGTATTTAAATTCACATGGTCAGAAAAGAGCATCTTTAAAATACCAAATCTTATTTGATCTTGAGAAATACTGAATATTCCTCATGAAAATAATTCTCCTTTCTGGAGAGAAGCACCTACCAACCATAACCACTCACCTCTTTTGTGATATCATACACAATGATTGCAGCAGCTGACCCACGGTAGTACATTGGTGCCAAAGCACGGAACTGTGTAAATAAGGCACGGAAATATAGTTTAAAAGCTGCACACCACACTCAAAAATAATTTGCATGCACATCGAACATCTCACATTCTCTGGAGTGCGAGGTGCTTCAGCCAATGAAATCTAATCACTTTCGTAATGCAAGAAACATATGTACACAGTGCAGCTGTGAAATACAACTGCAAACGAGGAGGACTACTGGAAAGTTAGAACAAAATTCCAGAACCATTAGGCAAGATGTCTCCCAATAACTTCCGTTTCACGAATCTCAAAATTGTGCATGACAATGAAGCTTTTAATGGTATTTTAAAGTCCCAAGTTATTGGATTGCTGACAGTAAACTGTTCGAAAGCTGGAAACAATGGTGGTTCTTGATTCCCCCTCAGGACCAAAGAGGAAGCACAGTACCTTTCAAAGTAAATTAACAGGTGCATTCCACATTGACTTAAAAAAAGGGAAAACACTGGAAGCTTCTCTTATTGAATGACTTTGAGTGTTTTTTTTTATTGGGAAGGGGGGGGGGGCGGGAACGATAGATGAGGAGGTGGAAAGCAGACAGATTTGTTAACCAAACAGACGAGTCAAAACTCTGACAGCAGCTGCTCAAAAGATGCTTCTGAAGTCCAAGGCATCAGTGCAAACGATGACTTTAGACAAGACCCCGAGCAAAACAGGAAAACCCTGGGCTAAGTATCACAACAGTATCTGAAAAACCCCTCTGCATTCACATCGTGCCTTGTTGACCTCACAGACAATGAATTAGGTTTAAGCGTCAGCACAGCCATGAAGTAAGAACATGGCAGTCACAGGTACACAAAGCAAGGTCAAACAGCAATCAGATAAGGACTATGTGTTTTGTTGAAACAAGGAACCGAAGTTGCTGTTTCCAGGGCTGCCAACTCTCACGCTTTGAGCGTGAAACTCACGCCCTCAAGCAAACTCTCACGCCCTCACGCTCATCAGACATTTCTCACGCTCAGTGGTGAGAAATTTTGTGATCAACGAAAATTTCAAAACTCGGATAAACTGCAATGTCCGCGGTTGTTGGAGAGCAGGGGCTGCGGGAGGGATGGGAGTAGAACCAGCGGCGGGAACAGATGCGGGGAGCCGGGACTTTCGAGTGTTTGCGGTGCTGTCGAGTGTTTGCGGCGCTGCGAGTCGCTCGCTGCAGCTCTGGCCATGGAGCACTCCGGACAGTGCGAGTGTCCCGGGCTGCGGAGCTGTCGGAAGCTCCGCTGCCGCGAGAGGGACAGACTCTCAAAGGGAGGTCGAGGGAGGGAGAGAGAGAGGGGAAGGAGACAGGGAAGGGGAGAGGGGGAGGGGGGGGGGGGGGGGGGGGGGGGGGGGGGGACAGAGAGAGGGGGAGAGAGAGTGAATGGAGAGAGAGAAGAGGGAGAGGGGGAAGACAACCAATGTCTGCTGGGTAGATACGGTGGAAGCACTGTGGACTTCAAATACGGTGGAAGATAGTGGACTTCAAATGGGGGTGGTTGGTGAAAGCATCCTGCTTGCCTGCTAGATTTTCACTTACTATAAATGCAGAAAAAATGTTCCCGATGTTGGGGGCATTCAGAACCATGGGTCACAGTTTAAGAACAAAGGGGGGGCCAGTTAGGACTGAGATGAGAACAAACTTTCTTCACGTAGAGAGTTGTGAATCTGTGGAATTCTCTGCCACAGAAGGCAGTGCAGGCCAATTCACTAGATGTTTTCAAGAGAGAGTTACATTTAGTTCTTGGGGCTAACGACATCAAGGGATATGGGGAAAAAACAGGTACTGATTTTAGATGAATAGCCATGATCATATTGAATAGCAATGCTGGCTCGAAGGGCCGAATGGCCTATTCCTGCACCTATTTTCTATGTATCTATGCTTGAGTATATGGCAATAAAACTCGCTCACTTGATTTTGAAGCATTCATGCATGGTGGAGGTATAATGTAGTCATAGAGTGATACAGTGTGAAAACAGGCCCTTCGGTGCAACTTGCCCACACCCGCCAACATGTCCAGCTACGCTACCTGCTTTTGGTCCATACCTCCAAACCTGTCCTATCCATGTATCAGTCTAACTTTTTCTTAAATGTTGGGATGTTCCCTGCCTCAACTACCTCCTCTGGCAGCTTGTTCCATACACCCATCACCCTTTGCGTGGATAAAGTTACCCCTTAAAAAGACTTCATACAAAAAACATTGAAATCATACTTCTCCAGTGCACTAAAACATCATTTGAATACATCCAATTTCAAAAGGTTCCTACCCTGGGAGGGGGGACACCCTTCTTCCACACCTTCTCCCCACTCTGTTGCTCCACTCCCTCACCGGGTACCCCCAAGGCCAGTGATCAGTGATCGCACAGCCTCCCCCCTTTCACAAAACGCTCCAATTTAAAGCATATGTATTGTATTCAAGTGTAAGTTAAAAGACTTGCTGCAGTATGCACCATATTGCACAATTTCAAGCTGAAAAATGCAAATGTTTCATACCAATGGGAGTTGTACACCCCCCCCCCCACCCAGCTATGCTCCCTCGGGCTTGGTCTCTAGCAATTTCTCACTCCCAACTCTCACCCAATGTTGGAATGTTGGCAGCCCTGTGTTTATAAAAAAAGACAACATGTTGGACACTGGTTGAGGAGTCTCTATTGTGCTACATAATGCTGCTCTTCAGATGGATGTTCTTTGGGGAACCAGAGTAGCATGCTCCAATTATCAGGTATGTGCACGAGATTCATTACCAGCCATAACTGGTGCACCTCATATCACCCCATTCATTTGAAGACCTTCACCGAAAGGGCTGTGGTTTGTTTGTATTTAAAATTTCAATATCAGTTTTAAATCCATTTCCACTAGCGAATGTCGTTCCAAATGAAGCATTTTAAACTTTTTCCAACTGCAAAACAGCCAGGTCAGTCAGTGCTGCAGGACACTGGGAATCCTGAAGGTGCCAAAGATTAATGTAATCATGGGTAATTATTCACGAGAGATGGATGAGAGGCACACATGGCTGGGTTGAGCATGATCCACCTGTTGATATTCGCTGGGAGAACTCCCTGTGTGACTTAGTCCATGGTTTTGATTTCAGATTTCATATGAAAGGCTCCAACAATACAGCACTGTCAGTATAATAGGAAATTGGCAGTGGATTATGTAGAAATCTCCAAGCCAGGTTTGACCCATGACCCAACAGAATCAGATGCTTCCAACTGAGCCAAATTCCAACTCATTATGCACTATAACAATAATTTACAATAGAAGAAAAAGAGTTTACACAAAGACAATGAGAATAAAGGATGACGTACAATAAATTGCAAAATTAGCTATAAAATATTGTTATCCTTTGAATAAAAATTTTATTGATCAAAAAAGTGCCATATTAATTCAATTGCAAGGTAATAAATTAATTACACAATCTGATGAGGCAATGCAATTGATTTTTCTCCTTTAGCTTTATGGTCTGTTCTCTGGTGCGCTTGTTTTAAACCCATGTACCCACTCCCTAAATGTTCCATCTACTGTCCTAAAACTCTAATGTTGATTAAGTAGTATATTGCTTTTCTATTCTTGCCACTAAAATGCATAACCATAGACTTCCTCAATGTGTACGCCATCTTACATAATGCACATTTACGTAACCTGCCCATTTCCTATTGCACACCATGTCTTTCCCACAATTTAGTAAGAGAGAGTAATTTCATTATGAGAACGTCAAGCTGTTAGATTCATTAATCTTAAACACAAAATGCAATATTTTTCTTGAAGCCTTTGCCTCTCGGCTAGATTTGCACCCCAGTGACATCACAGCAGTACCATCACCAGGCCTTAAATTAGCTGGTCTAAATATTTCTGTTATTTCACTATACCTCTTAAACGTTAAAATAGACACCAACTTTTACTCCCTGAAAAGTTTCAAACCGGCACCAATGGAATCCAAATAAGAGATTTTAGGGAAAAAAAAATAATCAGATCGGTCAGTCCAGAGTTTATATACTTTGGCAACATGTTGGTAAGTTAGGCCTCTACCTGTAGGTATATTTCCAAATTAAAACTACCAGATTTACATCCTCTGACATTAGAATAGAGCAGGAAAGTACATTATACATTATTCATTGAAAGGGGATTTTCCAGGAAATGTGTTATTTGCCTTGGCCTCCTCCATTGTAAAGTACATGGCAACCACTGGAAAGTGATAGTAGAATCTTCACGTATCTGAGGAAGTAATGAGCAGGGTAGACAAAGTCAGTGGATGTTTTTTTACTTGGATTTTCAGAAGGCCTTTGAAAGGTGCCACACGCAAGGCTGCTAAACAACATAGAAAATAGGTGCAGGAGGAGGCCATTCGGCCCTTCGAGCCAGCACCGCCATTCATTGTGATCATGGCTGATCGTCCCCAATCAATAACCCGTGCCTGCTTTCTCCCCATATCCCTAGATTCCACTAGCCCCTAGAGCTCTATCTAATTCTCTCTTAAATCCATCCAGACTTGGCCTCCACTGCCCTCTGTGGCAGTGAATTCCACAAATTCACAACTCTCTGGGTGAAAAAGTATTTCTCACCTCAGTCTTAAATGGCCTCCCCTTTATTCTAAGACTGTGGTCCCTGGTTCTGGACTTGCCCAACATTGGAAACATTTTTCCTGCATCTAGCTTGTCCAGTACTTTTATATGTTTCTATAAGATCCCCCCTCATGTTTCTAAACTCCAGTGAATACAAGCCTAGTCTTTTCAATCTTTCCTCAAATGACAGTTCCGCCATCCCAGGAATCTATCTCGTAAACTTACACTGCACTGCTTCAATCGCAAGGATGTCCTTCCTCAAATTAGGAGACCAAAACTGTACGCAAAACTCCAGATGTGGTTTTAGCAGAGCCCTATACAACTGCAGAAGAACCTCTTTACTCCTATACTGAAATCCTCTTGTTATGAGTGGAGGCATAGTATTAAAGGCAAGGTACTAGCATGGATCTAAGATTGGCTGACTAGCAGAAAACAAAGAGAGGGATAAGGGGGCTTTTTCTGGTTGGCGGCCAGTGACTAATGGTGTTCTGCAGGGATTGATTTTTGGTCCGCTACTTTTCATGATATACAGTACCCTCAATAATGTTTGGGACAAAGACCCATCATTTATTTATTTGCCTCTGTGCTCCACAATTTGAGATTTGTAATAGAAAAGAAAAAAAATCACATGTGGTTAAAGTGCACATTGTCAGATTTTAATAAAGGCCATTTTTATACATTTTGGTTTTACCATGTAGAAATTACAGCAGCGTTTATACATAGAAACATAGAAATTAGGTGCAGGAGTAGGCCATTCGGCCCTTCGAGCCTGCACCGCCATTCAATATGATCATGGCTGATCATCCAACTCAGTATCCCATACCTGCCTTCTCTCCATACCCTCTGATCCCCTTAGCCACAAGGGCCACATCTAACTTCCTCTTAAATATAGCCAATGAACTGGCCTCGCCTACCCTCTGTGGCAGAGAGTTCCAGAGATTCACCACTCTATGTGAAAAAAGTTCTTCTCATCTCGGTTTTAAAGGATTTCCCCTTTTTCCTTAAGCTGTGACCCCTTGTCCTGGACTTCCCCAACATCGGGAGCAATCTTCCTGCATCTAGCCTGTCCAACCCCTTAAGAATTTTGTAAGTTTCTATAAGATCCCCTCTCAATCTCCTAAATTCTAGAGAGTATAAACCAAGTCTATCCAGTCTTTCTTCATAAGACGGTCCTGACATCCCAGGAATCAGTCTGGTGAACCTTCTCTGCACTCCCTCTATGGCAATAATGTCCTTCCTCAGATTTGGAGACCAAAACTGTACGCAATACTCCAGGTGTGGTCTCACCAAGACCCTGTACAACTGCAGCAAAACCTCCCTGCTCCTATACTCAAATCCTTTTGCTATGAAGTTGTGTAGCAGTGTTTATATTGCTATTTACATCTACAGCGTGTATCTACAGTGTTTATACTGCTATTTACATTTATACTGCTATTTACATTTATACTGCTATCTACAGTCCGCCCAATTTCAGGGCACCATAATGTTTAGGACACAGCAATGTCATGCAAATGAAAGTGGTCATGTTTAGTATTTTGTTGCATATCCTTTGCATGCAATGACTGCTTGAAATCTGCGATTCAATGACATCGCCAGTTGCTGGGTGTCTTCTCTGGTGATGCTCTGCCAGGCCTGTATTGCAGCCATCTTCAGCTTATGCTTGTTTTGGGGGCTAGTCCCCTTCAGCTTTCTCTTCAGCATATAAAAGGCATGCTGAATTGGGTTCAGATCGGGTGGTTGCCTTGGCCACTCACATACTGCGCTCTTGCCATTAATCTGATACAAGTTAATCTTAGTCTCATCTGTCCACAAGACCCTTTTCCAGAACTGTGGTTGCTCTTTTAAGAACTTCTTGGCAAACTGTAACCTGGCCATCCCATTTTTGCGGCTAATCAGTGGTTTGCATCTTACAGTGTTGCCTTTGTATTTCTGTTCAAAAATTCTTCTGTCTGCGGAGGTCTTCCTTGCCCTGCCAGTCCCTTTGCGATTAGTAAGCTCACCAGTGCTCTGTTTATTCTTAATTATGTTCCAAACAGTTCATTTTGGTAAGCCTAAGGCTTGGCTGATGTCTCTAACAGTTTTATTCTGGTTTCTCAGTCTCATATTGGCTTCTTTGACTTTCATTGGCACAACTTTGGTCCTCATGTTGATAAACAACAATAGGTTTCCAAAGGTGATGGAAAGACTGGAGAAAATACTAGATGCTTGGAGTTCCCTTATACCTGCATTAGGAAGCATTAAAACACCCCTGAGCAATTACAAACGCCTGTGAAGCCACGTGTCCCAAGCATTAAGGAGGACGCTGTATGCTAATGATCTGGATGACGGAATTGATGGCTTTGTGGCCAAGTTTGTAGATGATACGAAGATATGCGGAGGGGCAGGTAGCGTTGAGGAAGCAGGGAATCTGCAGAAGGACTTGCACAGGTTGCAACATTGGGCAATTAGTGACAAATGGAATGCAGCATAGCAAAATGCACAGTCATGTACTTTGGTAGAAGGAATAAAGGTGT
This sequence comes from Leucoraja erinaceus, assembly GCF_028641065.1. Classification (NCBI taxonomy): domain Eukaryota; kingdom Metazoa; phylum Chordata; class Chondrichthyes; order Rajiformes; family Rajidae; genus Leucoraja; species Leucoraja erinaceus. The sequence continues at coordinate 7,454,129 of NC_073397.1, read as the reverse complement.
AGACTATTTTCTAAATAGGGGGAAGATTCAGAAATCAGAGGTGCAAAGGAACTTGGGGGTGCCGGTGCACAACTCCCAAAACATTAAATGACTGGTTGAGTTTTTTGTAAGGAAGGCAAATATACACTGTTAGCAGTCATTTTAAAAGGAATCAAATATAAAGCCAAGGCTCTATGGGGCACTACTAGACCCCATATGGAATATTGTGAGCAGTTTTCGGCTCCATATCTGAGAAAGGATGTGCTGGCATCAGAGAGGGTCTGCAGGTGGTTTACAGGAATGATCCCAGGGATAATCAAGTTAAAGCATGAGGAGCGTTTGATAGAACTAGGCCTGCTGGAGTTTAGAAGGATGATGGGGAAATCTCATTGGAAACCTACCAAATAATGAAAGGTCTAGATAGAGTCAATGTTAGAGGATGTTTACTGTCGTGGAAGAGTCTCGGACCAGAGGGCACAGCCTCAGAATAAAAGGATTAACATCAGAATGGAGATAAGGAAGAGTTTCTTTAGCCAGAGGGTGGTGAATCTAAGGATCAGCCATGATCGAATGTCGGAGTAGACTCGATGGACCAAATGGCCTAATTCTGCTCTTACATCTTATGTTCTTATGCACCACTATATGACCACCCACCATTCTCCTGCATTCCAAGTCCTAGCCTGCTCAATCTCTCCCTATAGTTCAGCCCTTCAAGTCCCAGCAACATGCTTATAAATCATCTCTGCACTCTTTCTAGTTTAACATCTTTCCTACAGCAGAATGACCAAAACTGAATGAAATACTCCAAATGTGACCTTCTAGTACATCTTCTACAACTGTTACATAACCGAATTATGTACTCAATAACCCGACTGATGAAGGCCAATGTGCTGAAAGCCTTCTTAATCACCTTATGTCTCTGTGATGCCACTTTCAAGGAATTATGTACCTGCACTCCTAGATCCATCGACTCCACAATGCTCCCCAAAGCCCTCCCATTCACTGTATAGGTCCTGCACTTGTTAGACTTCCTAAAATGCAACACCTCACATTTATCTGTATTAAATTCCATCATCATCTAGGTCCCACTGCAATTTTTGACAACCATCTTCAGTATCTACAGTACCACCTACTTTATGCCATCTGCAAACTTGCTAATCATGCCTTGTACGTTCTCATCCAAATCATTGGTATAGCTGACAAACAGCAATGGCCCTACACCGATCCATGAGGTACACCATTAGTCACAGCGCTCTTCTCCTTCTTCCAAGAGCCTCTGCCTGCTTCCACTTCTCTCTCCAGTTAGCTTGCTCTCCCTGGATCCTACGTGATCTAACCTCCCAGAGCAGCCTACTGTGCAGCATCTCATCAAATGCCTTGCTGAAATCAATGAAGCCAACATCAATGGCTTTGCCCTCACCAACCTTTTTGGTTCCTACTTTAAAAAAACCTCTTTGCAGTTTCTACACATTCTCTAATTAATCTAATTTTCTAGTTCCAATCAGCATCCTCTCCATTTTTGCAGTCAGCACCCTCTCTGCATGTAGAGACATCAGCATATCATACACAAATTTACGAGGCTTAAATGGTTTTAGTTTGGCAAATATACAATACAATCGGTTTATTAGTAAATCATTTGAGCACAATTCAACACAATAAATTTCAGGAATGAATAATTCTCAAGTGCAATCAGCTCAACTGTTAAAATGCAGATAGACACAAAATGCTGGAGTAACTCAGCAGGACGGGCAGCATCTCTGGATAGAGGAATGGGCCACGTTTCGGGTCGTGACCCTTCTTCAGATTGCAGCATATGTTTACATAATTGCACAAAATGTAATTTTCAAGAGTGTTCATCACTCCTATTATCATTTCCATCAGTACCAAGGTCAGTAGTATTTTAGGAAGGAACTGCAGATGCTGGAAAATCGAAGGTAGACAAAAGTGCTGGAGAAACTCAGTGGGTGAGGAAGCATCTATGGAGCGAAGGAAATAGGCAACGTTTTGGGCCGAAACCCTTCTTCAGAAGGGTCTGAAGAAGGGTTTTGGCCCGAAACGGCGCCTATTTCCTTCGTTCCATAGATGCTGCCTCACCCGCTGAGTTTCTCCAGCACTTTTGTCTACCTTCAGTAGTATTTTGAAAGGAGCATGATAATTTTACAGCCAAGCAATTCAACAACACTGCATTTCATTCAATGGATAATCTTCAATGTTAAGAATTGTTCATAGATGTGGTTGCTTCTTCCAAGGATGCATTTTGTTAAAGCACTTGGGGCATAGATCCAATCATTACTAAGCAGGAAATCTGTTCAGCAAGCCTGTAAACAGGGGTCAGAGCAGTTAAAAAGAGGCAGAGTCTGTTCAGGCTTGGCATGTACATTTCCCAGTGGGCAATAATGCTGAAAGCAATGAATTGCAGCACAAGCCCTTTCCTCCCACTCCTAAGCCAGTATTTTGGGGGACTTTACAAGATACTATGGTTACAAAGGTGTCTATTACAGTCTGCGGAATTTCCCCCCCTCCTCCCAAAATGTCTGGAGAACATAGCCCTCCCATCAGGAAATGTAGACATTTAGATTACTTTCCAGCCAGATATGCTGTATTCCAGCATTTAAATCCGAAGATAAATAATAGTCTCCACAACCAAATAGGAATTCTTAGAAGAATGGGCTGATTTCTATCTCTGGTATGCAGAGAGGCTGTAATGTGGGACAGATGGTACTGAGAAGCACATCGTTTACACTGGTTACAAGTTAGAACTATTTAGTTTGCTGAAAAACAATTTTGGGCAACATGACAAACAAGGCAAAAAGCTCTATATAAATGCAACCCTCATTTTTTTATTTATTTTTTTAAGTGCTGGGCGCATGCCATTTGGGAAGCAATGGGTTTGGAAATTAATACTGTTAACCCATCTTCGACTTCCTGGCCCTCTCAGGCAATTCCAAAGTTACACAGTGACATTAAAATTGTATTTCAAAAAGGATAATTAAGTTTTCTTTCTATTCCACATTGGTTCATGTAGAATGCCATTCCTCCTTATAATTTAAAAATAATTCAGAAGCAGCAATCAGTATTTCGGAATACAATCATTTGACAAGTTACTGTTTGCAACCAGTTGTAAAGATCTAGGTAACAACCCTTATATCACGTTCCACAAGATTCCACCTCTAAAAGAGACTGCAATACATCATCTTCAGTTTCAGATGCTGGTTAATAACGTGGATCAAAGACATGTTAAAAATCTAAATGTTATAAGTGGGAGATGGGTAGAAGTCTGTAGAACTCAGTAATTTCAATTTCTCCCAGAAATTTCAAAATCAATCATTTTTTCGTCAATCTTATAAACAACAGACTGCTGGGTAAAGTGGCAACTTTAATGAAGTCACTCCGAAACACCAAAGTAATATTTTTTTTGCGACTGTCACCAACCCGGAAATTTGGTTCCAGTTTCATAAAAAGGAATCCAATCATACAATACAAATTGTGACTAAAAACCTGAATACTAATATAATGAAAAGGAATTAAGTCAATTTGGCCACAGGGCTACACTTGGACTGTTTGGGTTATCTACATTATTTAATGACCAGTTTTATGTTGAGCCAATTCCTGCTTCAAGGATTTTGTCTTTTTTTTTCCTTCTGATTTTGGTATAATGTCAGCCCTTATCTCTGTTCTGCCAAATTAGACAAGCAAAGGAACAGAATTTAAAAATAAAATTCAAATGTGACTTTCACAAAGCACACCACCACGTTTGTATCTTAGCTCCAGGAGTTGCTGAGAACGCAGACTACATAGATTGTAAACATCTACCACTGATCACACCATTTTTGGTCTTAACCACTTGAAGCGATAGAAGCATGTGTAATTCCAACTTTCAAAGGACATTTGGACGGATATATGAAGAGGAATGGTTGAGTGTTACAGGCAAAAATGCAGGCAAATGGGACTAGTTGGCAAAGTTGGCAAATCTGCCAACTTGCTTGTTTCCCAAATGTGCCAAGAATACTATGCTGAAGAAAACCACCATTTACACATTTAAGAATCAAACAACTCCATCAATTGGCGATTCCGTTTTTTTTTTTGAATGGTAAACAACCACAGTGGAAACTGTCAAAAAGAGATGCACTGAATGCATATCACAACCTAATCTAACTACTTGACAGCTTATCAAGTTATAAGCTTCATGAAAGAAACCACAGGGTAACAGGATGGAGCAATTTATCACAGAATATTTCTCACACAAGTCTAGACTTTATTTTAGAATTTAGAGATACAGCTCGGAAACACGGAGTCCGTGCCAACCAGTGATCACCCCATACACTATAGATATATAGATATGCCATTTATTGTCACTATACATGTACAGTGAAATTGAAAGCTGCTCGTACTCAGTGCATACATATAATTTAGTACAAAAAACAAGAAACAGAAAAACAAAAAACAGAAGGGAGAAGGGGGGGGGGGAAATAGGTGCACAATTCTGCGGCGCTATATACATATATACAGATGGAAGTCCGGGTGTTGAGCTGTGAAGTCAGTGCATGTGTGAATTTGAATTAAGAGTAGTTATAATTTTCAGAAAGCAACTATTTCTGAGTCTATTTGTCCTGGATTTGATGCACCTATAGTGCCTTCCAGAGGGCAGCAGGTCGAACAGTCCAAACGCAGGATGGGAGCTGTCTTTGATGATCTTCTTTGCCCTGCTAAGGCAGCGGGAGGTGTAGATATCCATCAGGGAGGGGAGAGGGCAACCAATGATCTTCTGCGCTGTCCTAGTTACCCTCTGAAGCCTCTCCCTGTCTGCCATGGTGCAGCTGCCATACCATGCTGTAATGCAGTATGTCAGCAGGCTCTCGATGGACGAGCGGTAGAAGGTCAGCAGCAGGTTAGAGTCCAGGTTGTGCTTCCTGAGGACCCTCAGGAAGTGCAGCCGCTGCTGAGCCTTCTTGATGACCGCTGTCGTGTTGTCTGTCCAGGAGATATCAGCAGCGATATGGACGCCGAGAAACCGGAAGGTGTTGACCCTCTCCACACACTCGCCGTTGATGTGTAGGGGGACTAAGTCGGTGCTGTGCCTCCTGAAGTCGACAATGAGCTCTTTTGTTTTCCTGGTGTTCAGAGCCAGATTGTTTTCTGAGCACCAGGTTGTCAACTTCAGGACTTCCTCTCTGTAGGCTGCCTCGTCTCCCTTTGAAATAAGTCCGACTACAGTAGTGTCGTCAGCAAATTTGACGATGCGGTTGTTGTTGTGGGCCGGACTACAGTCGTAGGTGTAGAGACAGTATAAGAGGGGGCTTAGCACACAGCCCTGTGGGGAGCCGGTACTCAACCTGTGAGTGGAGGAGAGGTGGGGGCCGAGTCTCACAGTCTGGGGCCGGTTGGTGAGGAAATCTTTTATCCAGGCACATGTGAGAGTGGGGAGGCCGAGAGTGACCAGTTTACCAATGAGAATGTCCGGAATGATTGTATTGAAAGCTGAGCTATAATCCACAAAGAGCATCCGGACGTAGCTCTGCCCCTGCTCCAGATGGCTCAGCACAGAGTGGAGAGCTACGGTAATGGCGTCTTCTGTGGATCTGTTTTGGCGATAAGCGAATTGGTGGGGGTCGAAGTCTGGTGGTAGATAGTCCTTGATGTGCTGGAGGACCAATCTCTCGAAGCACTTCGTGATTACCGGAGTGAGGGCCACAGGACGGTAGTCATTAAGGCTGGTGATGGGAGACTTCTTCGGCACTGGGACGATTGTGGCTGATTTTAGGCAGGACGGAATAACTGCCTGGTCCAGGGAGAGGTTGAAAATTCTGGTGAAGATGGCAGTGAGCTGGTGGGCGCACGCTTTGAGCACCTTACCAGGTACTCCATCTGGGCCGGTAGCCTTCTTGGGGTTCACTGCCAGGAGCACCCGTCTGACATCGTGCTCCCTGACAGTGAGTGGGGTAGTACAGGAGCCAGGTGAGGGTGGGAACAGGGCTGTAGCAGGTGAGTGCTGCTGTTGTGATGTTTCAAAGCGGGAGAAGAAGCAATTTAGCTTTTCTGCCAGCGGCACACTCAGGTCTTCTGACTTTGTGGCACAGCCTCTGTAGTTGGTAATGTCTTGTATGCCCCGCCATACCTCCCGTGTATTATTGCTGGACAAGTGGGACTCTATGCTCCTCTATCCTACAAATTAGGGACAATTTACAATTTTTTTTACAAAAGCCAATTAGCCTACAAACCTGTACTTCTTTGGAGTGTGCGAGGAAACCAGAGCACCTGAGAAAACCCACGACCCTTAGTCAGGATCAAACCTAGGTCTCTGGCGCTGAAAGGCAGCAGCTCTACTGCTACACCACTGTGAAATCCAAAGACAAATTAGTTAAAAAGAAATAGCTCCAAATATTATAAATTCCCTCGAGTAAATGATCAATACATAAATTTCATATTATCCAAGCTGTTTAATACCAAGTGAAAAAAAATGACTGGATCTTCTAGTTGCTAACCATTTTAACTCTTCTTCCTATTCCCATATTGACATTTATGTCCTGGGCTGTCTCCCTTGCAAGAGTGAGGCCGCATGCAAACTGGATGAACAGCACCTTGTATTCTGCTTGGGTAGCTTACAACCCAATAGTATAAATATTGAATTCTCTAATTTTAGAAACCACCTGAAAGACATCACTGGAAGCTGCTAGCAAAGTTTCCGTCTCATAGGCAGTTATTATTTTCAAAGTTGACTGTTTTTTAAACCTTTAAATATCAATAAATTGTGAAATATAACATCAAATGTGAAGGGAAATTATTACATACACACACTTCAATAACTAATAAAAAAGAGAAAATGGCACTCATCAGATCAAACAGAATTTGTGGGAAAAAAGTTTTTCGTTCAATAAGAAAGTTTAATACACAAACCTTTCCCTCTATTATTTATGAAAAATTTATGAAGCCTTTCAGAAGATACAAAAGGAAGAGCTCCTATTCCTATGATAACAAAGTTGGAAGTGCATGCCATGAGCTATTTCAGGATTTCAACTAATTTCTACAAAATCCCACCAAATCCCTCCTAGCGACACATTTCGGAGTTGAACACTGAGAATACGATGGATTCATGAAAAGATATACTTTCAAGGGCTGGATTAATCAAAAACAACATTTAGTTGTCACATGAATGGACTCATTATCTTTAATGAGGTACCGTGCATTGCTATTGTTAAAGTACATCAACATTTTCCACAGAGGTAGCTACTGACAAATCCCTAATCGACAAACAAGTGAAAGAAATTATTGTAATAAATGGTTCTGCAACTCAAGAGCTGTGGCAAAAAGTTAAAGGATTTTAAAATTATAATTTACTAGTTGCATCTTGCTTTTGGTAATACTATAGGTGGGGAAAAATAAAATAATATTTACATTGTATTACATTATCCATAATTTCAGTGCATCTCAAAAATATTTTAAAATCAACGTTTATTTATAATGAAGGCACTATATTCAAATAAGAGTTTTTCTTTTTTAAACCTTTAGATCGGCTACAAATCACACAGGCAGATGTGTTTACTTTGAGAAACAAGGAACTGCAGGCTGAAATCCTGAGAAAACCACAAAGTGCTGGAGTAACTTTGACGAAGTCATGCATCTCTGGCGGATATGGATTCATGACGTATCAGGTCGAGAGAGTTCTTCAAACTGATTGCAGTGGGGGGGGGGGGGGGGGGGGGGGGGGGGGGGGGGGGGGAAGAAAGAAACTTGCAAAAGAGGGGGGGGGGGCAGGACAAAGTCTGGCAAGTGATAGATGGGGACATGGTTCATTTGTTGGGATGAAGCATACAAGGACCGTTTAAGAAGCAAAACTAAAGAGGAACAATTTTCAATGAAACAGATCATTTCATACTTGTAAATGATTCCGAGTCAAACAGTATTAAATTCACTCACCCGTTCCTGACCAGCTGTGTCCCAGATCAGAAACTTGTGCAACTCATTTTGATACTGCACAGTTTTTGTCATAAAAGAAGCCCTATAAATTATAGATCAAAGATCATAAATTATACAATATTCAGGAATGGCAAGATATTTACATCTCAAAAGTACATCTTAAAGATACTTTGTATTGCTCACCCTATTGTGGGATTGATGTTCGGGTCGAAACTATCTTCTACAAACCTCCAAACGATGCTGGATTTGCCAACACCTGTATCCTGGGTAAAGAAAAAAAAAAACATTAATTCATCTCCTTTCAACTACCCTCATTGAGATGAATATACACGGGAAAGAGAAATAAAGTCTGGATGTTTTAATATTCTGTTAATTATGTCCAAAAACTGGACCAGTTTACACATTTGAACAAAGTTTAAAAATTTACAAGCTGTGCTAAACCTAGCATTTACTAACTTTTGAAAAGGTATGGGCAGAACTCAGTTTGCACGATTGAGTCACTTAAAGATGATGGCAAAAGCTGCTTAACAGTACACTACGTTGAGATATAACTGGAGTCCGATACGGGTAAAGATATTCAGGACATGAAATTTATTTATTCGAAGAACATTGGTGGAGTCTTTTGAAATTTCATAGTTTACTTATTTTTAAGTCTTAAACAAAATTCTTTGCAGGAGCCCCAGCCCCTGGTGAACGTTCCATCGTGTGATGTCACAATGTCCAATGCTCAAAGACATTCTTGCCATAGAGGGAGTACAGAGAAGGTTCACCAGACTGATTCCTGGGATGTCAGGACTTTCATATGAAGAAAGACTAGATAGACTCGGCTTGTACTCGCTAGAATTTAGAAGATTGAGGGCAGATCTTATAGAAACGTACAAAATTCTTAAGGGGTTGGACAGGCTAGATGCAGGAAGATTGTTCCAGATGTTGGGGAAGTCCAGAACAAGGGGTCACAGTTTAAAGATAAGGGGGAAATCCTTTAGGACAGAGATGAGAAAAACATTTTTCACACAGAGAGTGGTGAATCTCTGGAATTCTCTGCCACAGAAGGTAGTTGAGGTCAGTTCATTGGCTATATTTAAGAGGGAGTTAGATGTGGCCCTTGTGGCTAAAGGGATCAGGGGGTATGGAGAGAAGGCAGGTACAGGATACTGAGTTGGATGATCAGCCATGATCATATTGAATGGTGGTGCAGGCTAGAAGGGCCGAATGGCCTACTCCTGCACTTAATTTCTATGTTTCCCTCTCCTCACCCCTCTCCCTCTCCCACCCAGCCCTCTCTACCCCACCGCCGTTCCCTCTCTACGGCACTCCCTTCCCTCTCTCCCTCCGCCCCCTTCCCCTAACACGCTGTCCCTCTTCCACCAGTCCCTCTACCCCTCCCTCCCCCACTCTCCCGCTCCCCCCCCCCCCCCCCCCCAAGTCTCCTCCCCCTCCCCCCACCTCACCCCTTTCCAGTCACACCCCTTCCCCTACCCCTCTGTCCCTCTTCCACCACTCCCCCGTCCCTCTTCCACCACTCCCGCTACCCCCCCCTCCCTCCCCACTTCTCTCTCCCCTCTCTCCCCTTCTCTCTTCTCCCCTCTCTCCCCCAACCCCTCCCACCCCTCCCCCTTCTCAACCCTTACCCCACCCCTCTCCCTCCTCCACCCCCGTCTCCCCCTCCCTTCCCCTCTCTCCCCTCCCCCTTCCCCTACCCCTCTTCCACCACCCAACCCCTCTCCCCCGTCCCTCTTCCACCACTCCTGCTACCCCTCTCTACTCTTCCACCTCTCCCCCTCCCTCCACACTCTTCCCCCTCTCCCCTCTCCTCATTCCCTTACCGTGCACAGTCTCTGTCTTTAAGAAGGAACTACAGATGCTGGAAAATCGAAGGTAGACATAAAAAAAGCTGGATAAACTCAGCGGGTGCGGCAGCATCTATAGAGCGAATTGAATGGTCAAAGTTTTTGGCCGAAACCCGGAAGAAGGGTTTCGGCCAAAAACGTTGCCCTTTTCTTTCGGTCCATAGATGCCATAGACCCGCTGAGTTTATCCATCTTTTTTGTTGTTATACCAGCCTCTCTCTCTCTCTCTGCCCTTCTCTCTTCTCTCGACTCATGCACGCCCGCTCCAACCCCTCCCCCCCCTCCTTCACCTCTCTCCCCCATTCTCTCCTCCCCCTCCACCTCCCCTTCCTCACACAATATTTTTTGTGGGGGCGGGTCCACAGTGTGTGTGACTGTTTGTGGAGGCGGCCACGCGCTCTCCATTCAAGAAGACGCTCATCTGTTTGTGGAGGCGCGTGCTTAGTATGTGACCAAAGATCTTATAGCGGAGCTCTCCGCTACGAGATCTTTGTGTGTGACGACACACGCTCCCCCCGCTTTGGAGGCGCGCGCAGCATCTGAACGCTCAGCGATTGTTCGAATTCTTCACTAACCGTCATTCTGACTTTGCTTGTGAAGAGAAAAGTCCTGAATTGCATTTGTCTGATGCAGGAAGATTGTTCCCGATGTTGGGGATGTCAAGGACAAGTGGGACACAGTTTAAGGATAAAGGGAAAATCCTTTAGTACTGACATGAGGAAAACATTTTTCACACAGATAGTGGTGAGTCTCTGGAATTCTCTGCCACAGAAGGTAGTTGAGGCCAGTTCATTGGCTATATTTAAGAGGGGGCTAGATGTGGCCCGTGTGGCTAAAGGGATCAGGGGGTATGGAGAGAAGGCAGGTACAGGATACTGAGTTGATCAGCCATGATCATATTGAATGGTGGTGCAGGCTCAAAGGGCCTACTCCTGCACTTAATTTCTATGTTTCCCTCTCCTCACTCCTCTCCCTCTCCCACCCATCTCTCTCTCCCCCACCCCCCTCCCCTCTCTACCACCACCCCCTTCCCCCTACCCCTCTGTCCCTCTTTCACCCCTTCCTCCCCACTCTTCCACTTCTATCCCCTTACCCCCCCGCCTCTCCCACCCCCACCCCCACTCTCTCTTCCCCTCTCTCCCCACCCCTTACACTACCCCTCTGTCCCTCTTCCACCACTCCCCCCGTCCCTCTTCTACCAACTCCCCTTCCTCTACCCCTCCCTCCCTACTTTTCACTTCTCTCCCACTCTCCTCCCCCTCTCCCCCATCTCTCCTCTCCTACCACCCCCCCTTCCCTCCTCTCTACCCCACCCCCTTCCCTCTCTCTACCCCACCCCCTTCCCTCTCTCTACCCCACCCCCTTCCCCCTCTGTCCCTCTTCCATCACTCTCGCTACCCCTCTCCTCCTCCCTCCCCCACTATTCCACTCTCCCCCCTCCACTCCACTCTCCCTCCCCACTCTTTCCCCCTCTTTCCCCCCCACACCCCCCTCCTCCCCCCCCCCCCCATCTCTCTCCCCATCTCTCACCCCCTACCCCGCTCTCCTTTCCCTCCCAAATCCATCCTGTTTCCTTTCCCCCCCCCCCCCGCAAACGCCGTTGGGGAAACAGACCCAACGGGTCTGCACTTGGTCTAGTTATTATATAAAAGTCTGTGGCTGCTGCCTGCCGTCCTTCCGGCCGGCTGCCAGCTGCCTTTCTTCCTTTTGATTCGCTGCTCCTTCCTATCAGCTTCCAACACACTTCAAAACAAAGTTGCAAGACAGGAACACTCTGAACTTTTCACCTCAATGGGATATCACAGCAAGTGCTTCAACAGGAGGGGGAGGGCTAATTGGTATTGCAATTGGAACTGCTGCAGCAGGCATGGGAGGTGAAATTGGATTTTTTTTTTAATCCACTGCTGAGGGAGGCAGGGGAGTGCTGGAATCTTACATTTGGGAACGGGTTCAGTTCCGTTGGAGAAGATGGGTGCATGGTGGAATATTGGGTTGGGGGATCACACCATTGGGGGAGTAGACCCAATGGGTCTGCACTTGGTCTATATAATATAAAACTAGTTAAAAGGCCTGGAAGCCAACCAGCCATTGGCTCAGCTATACAATAAAACTCATGCAGAACCTTTTTCACACCTGGCTGAATAGAATGAATTTAAAGCCAGACAAAGTGCCGGAGAAACTCAGCAAGTCAGGCAACATCCTTGGAGGAAATGAACAGAGAACATTTTGGGTCGGGACCGTTCTTCAGACTTGTGTGTTTTGTAATCTACCAGTTATTGTTTCTTCTATAATGTAGATTTAAATGTACATCCAGCAAACTCTAATACCCTTGGCTAAACAGTGACTAGAATGGTTTTAGTCTACCTACTTTGTGCCCTTTGCCGAGATTAAACATTCTGGTTATTTCCTAACTCAGCATCCTCACTCCAAATCCTTCACTCCCTTTCAGTATTTATTTACTCCACAATATTTTCATCACAATGATTCTAGAGTTGGAAGAAAACAGAACAAAAAATATTTTTTATAGCCCTGTAATGTCCCTTCTTGGATGCACAAAGGTTAGATGCACGCAGGCGGACACCGACGTGGCAATATCGGCCCTACACGATGTGCTATGTCGACATCAAAACAAATACCCGGATGCGGCTATGGTGGTGGCTGGAGATTTTAATAAATCAAATCTCAAGAAGGTCATGCCAAACTTCTACCAACACATCACGTGTGCCACCAGGGGGGAGAGAACTTTGGACCACTGCTACACGCCGTTCAGGAAAGGCTACAAGGCCGTTTCACTCCCTCCCCTAGGAAAATCTGACCATGCTGCCATTTTCCTGCTGCGGGAGTATAAACAGAGGATAGTTCGGGAAGCGGTAGAGACGAGGGACATAAAGTGGTGGTCCAACCAGTCAGAGGCCATGCTGCAAGATGCACTGAGCGATGTCGACTGGAATATGTTCCAAGCAAGTTTCAGTGGACTTTCTCACCGCCAGGCCCCAGGTAGACAAGATGGGAGGGAATACATCAAAGTCCCTCACCCTGAGCACAGGATCGCCCCAGGGTTGCGTCCTCAGCCCCCTATTGTACTCCCTGTACACACATGACTGTGTGGCTTGGTTCAGCTCCGACTCAATAATTAAGTTTGCTGATGACACTGTGGTGGTGGGCCTGATCTCAGACAACGATGAGAAGGCCTACCAGGAGGAGGTGGCTGATCCAGCACTCTGGTGCCAGGATAACAGCCTCCTCTTGAACATCAAAAAAACGAAGGAGCTGATCGTGGACTTTAGGAGGGCACATCATCCGAGGACGTACACTCCATTGAGGATAAATGGGGATACTGTGGATAGGGTGAGCTGTTTTAAATATCTGGGAGTCCACATCTCGGAGGATATGACATGGACATCACAAGCCGCAGCACTCGTGAGTAAGGCAAGGCAGTGCCTTTACCACCTCAGGCAATTGAGGAAATTCAGAGTGTCTCCGAGGATCCTCCAGTGCTTCTACTCAGCGGCTGTGGAAAGCATCTTGTCCGGAAATATTACCATCTGGTTTGGGAATTGCTCTGCCCAGGACAAGAAGGCTCTGCAGAGAATAGTGCGTTCGGCCGAATGCTCTATGGGAACTTCACTCGCCCCCCTGCAGGAACTATACAACAGGAGGTGCAACTCCAGAGCAAATAAAATCATGGGAGACCCCTTCCACCCATGCAACGGACTGTTCCAGCTGCTACGGTCAGGCAAACGCCTCCGTTGCCATGCTGTGAGAACGGAGAGGTGGAGAAGGAGTTTCTTCCCAGAGGCCATTCGGACTGTAAACTCCCATCTCACCAGGGACTAACTTTACTGAACGTTTTTCCTTTCAATATTTAATATGTAAAAGAATATGTGTGTGTTTATGATTGTGTTTATAGTTTGTTTGGTTGTTTGTTTGTTTGTCTTTTTGCACAAAGTCCACGAGCATTGCCACTTTCATTTCACTGCACATCTCGTATGTGTATGTGACGAATAAACTTGACTTGACTTGCTCTAATTCCTGGAGATCATCAGGATCATTCTGGCTGGCTAGTAGTCCGAGGCAATGCCTACTTCAGCAGATTTTCCAACAGCTAGTTGTTGATCTTCAAACCACTTTGAGCAACAGGAACCAATTTTTACTATCCCTGTATAGATCAGGAGTAAAGCAGAACATGGCTCAGATTTGCACCACACGCTGTGCATTCAAGTCACTTGCAATGACACACACACACAAAAATTTGCCAGGTGACTGAACATGTTATGCTTCAACAAAATACGTGGTGCAGGAGGAACTCATCAGGTCAGGCAGCATCAATGGATGCTGGATAAGCGACATTTTAGCATGGATTCTTACTCTATCTGAAACATCACCTATCCATGTCTTCCAGATATGCTGCCTGACTCCATGTCTTATTCCAGCACTTTGTTTTGCTCAGGATTCCAGTTATCAGCAGCTCATTTTTTCTCCATGTCCCAATGCAAGCTGTCTACTAAAATAGGTATTGGTAACATTCAAATGAATGAAAATACAAATCCCTGCAGCGTACCTACACAAGTTGAGCATCAACACCGTTAATTCATTTGCTGATGTATGAATTGTGGACTTATTAAATCTGCAAGAATATGCACTGTTCATGTCCCAAGTGATGGAAATGATAATAATTATACATCACCTAAATGTAGCAATATTTCATTCTCATGTTACACTTCTGAAGCAAATACTTCACACTGGCAGGTAATGAATGAATGCACGCACAAGCTACTCAGCACTTAGCCATATGACCACAAACCTCAATTAAACCGCTTGTCTACAAAACTAGCTTTATTAGTGGATGTAAGATTTCAGTCAATGTGGAGCAAGAGAGATTCAGTACGATTCTCAATCCTGTTAATCTCAAATAACGATTGCGGTCAACGTCTGCTTAGTACTGTAACATTGCGACAAAATATACAGCTGCATCTTACTTTTGTACATTAATGCCAAAACCTCAGATGTACTAAGGATACAGGTTGGTATCCAATTAGATTAACTAGATCAACTTCTCTCTCCAGTGCAGTAGTTTAGATGCATTCTGATTAAATATTTCAGAATAATTGAAATATGATCAATTAGATTTTGCTCAGTTTTTATAAACTGGCTAAAGTTAGAAAATTGACATTACAATGAGAAAATTATGAGGGGTATAGGGAGTAGTTGAATGCTGGGAGAAGAGAATAAGGGGTGGTCTGTGATGAGGTAGAAGACAGGAGATTAAAATGAGAAAAATCATAGTTCAGCTGAAAAAGACTATAACAAAAGTGACAAAACAGAAGATATCAATTAATATTGATATCAAAGATGGAAATTTTGGACATCTAAATTCAACAATGACTGCATTCTATACAACTAGGCTTGGCTAAATTTCGGTGCACATGGATGGGTAGGGAGGTGGGTGGAGTGGGGTGGATTGGACACAGGCAAAACTGTATTGTGTGCCTGATAAAACTTCAATGGTAACAATGGTTTGAAATATAGCAGGAAGCACATATCCTTTACCCCACATCCACCACTGTCATTCTAGCTGTTGCTCTAGGCCTCTTTAGCCAATCAACAAAAATTGCAAGTGCAGTAATGTAACTGCTCTGCAGTCAATGAATGGCTTTTCCCCAGTTGCAAGATGCTCGAGATGTCACTATTGTAGGCTCTCACTTTGCAAAACCCTGTTGTTGGCGAGACCTCTTCCCCTATGTGCAGTCCGCTCCATCCAACCCCAATGAGCTCAGAGGTTACAAAAGCAATCAACAATTAAATGCTTGTCTACAACTGATGTCCAGCAGAGGCAGAAGGTAACGCAATTAGTTTTTTTTCTGCATGATGTACAATTTAATAATCACACAAAGCAACAAATTAACTGATTGATAGACACAAAAAGCTGGAGGAACTCAGCAGGTCAGACAGCATCTCTTGAGAAAAGGAATAGGTGACATCTCAGGTTGAGACCCTTTGTCGACCCGAAATGTCACCTATTCCTTTTCTCCAGAGATGCTGTCTGACCTGCTGAGTTACTCCAGTTTTTTGTGTTTATCTTTGGTGTAAACCAGCAACTGCAGTTCCTTCATGCAAACTAACTAACTGCCTTAATTATAGCAGGCAAAAAACATCTAAAGCCAACACCAATGTATTTTATATACATTATAACTAAAAAAGTAACAGATTGACTACATTAAAATCAATTGCTACTGTGATAGATTGATGAATATATTGCTATCCTAATCATAAGCATTAAAACACATGCAAAATCTCTTCATTTAGATCAATAGAAGGTATGCACCCATGTTACGTTTGCACACAATTCAATTCAACTTTAATGTCATCGCACAAATACAAGTATGAGTACAACGAAATGCAGTTTTGCGTCAGTCCACAGTAGTAGTTGTGCATAAAGAAATAAAAAAAAAATAGAAAGAGAGAAGATACAGAATAATCAAAAAATACAGAATAATTAAACAATGGGGACGGAGGGACCGGAGAAATCTATCGGCGGAACTCCGAGTTCAGCAATGTGAGTGTATTGTTGTAGAAGCTGTTCCTCATCCTACTAGTACGTGACCTGAGGCTAGTACGTGACCTGACACCTGTTCAAGAAACCATATTGCTGCACCACAAGCAGAGCTTGCCAGAATCCATTGGGGTGAAAATAAATTTGCTATTGATTATGCACATGTAAACAGATTTTATTCCATTCAAGTAGGCATGCTGATGGATGAAGAAGAATGGAAAAATATGCAGCATTATCATTTATCTCGTATGTTTCCATTTTGCATACAAAAGTTTTTAATTAATATGACAGGAAGTCAAGATGCAACATTTGATAGGGTGGTAGTGATCTAGTGATAATGCATGTGGAACCTACATGTGAGAAACTTTAGAATGGCTGACAACAAAATGAGCACGTGGCAGAATACTCCAATTTCAAGAAAAGTTTCGACAGAAGTATCTCTTCAAACTGTGATACTCTGATGACACTCATTGTCCAGTTTTCAACATATTTTGATATCCACAAAAAAACAAAATCAGTATTGCTTGCTTTCAATGCATTGTAAATACATATATTGAACACAGGGAAGTGTTCAAGTCTAAATTCCAAACAAAATCAATAACTGTGAATTTAAGTGGAAGTAACCATGTGGGGATATAATGTTGTAGTAATAATAGAGATCATATCCAAAAAAGGCCCATCAATTTCTGGGAAGATTAGTGAGGAACTTTTTTTCAGTTAGGGATAAGAATGAGTGGTGACAATCCTAATATCAGGTGATAAAAAGTGTAAAGATAAAACAGGAAGAATTTATAATATATTCAAGAGATCTTTTTTGAATAATTATAGCCCAGCACCATGCTGGATTTGGTTCCTGGATCAAGCTGCAAAACTGGAATCTACAAATGAGTGGCCTTTAATAAAATGGTTCACGGACATTTGAAGTACATTTCCACAAGAGCACAAAGTAGCACAAAACCAGATCTAATGGGATGAAGAAGGAGAATATAACACAGAAAAAGAGGCAAAGTGAAGAAGGATATACGAGGGGCCAAAGAGAGCACGTGAGCCCACTGATAGCAAACGTGACCAATACTTCAAAGATTTAGCACGATGGTTACAGCTGATTGAGAGACAACAAATGCAATATATCCTTGGGAATACTAAAATTGAATACCTTGCATGCTTTTACAAAGGGAATTGCTACTCAGATTACAGTGAATAGGTAGGGTAGGTGTAAAGTGACAGATATAACCATATAACTATATAACAATTACAGCACAGAAACAGGCCATCTCGGCCTTTCATGTCCGTGCCGAACACTTATTTTCCCCTAGTCCCATCTACCTGTACTCAGACCATAACCCTCCATTCCTTTCCCATCCATATACCTATCTAATTTATTTTTAAATGATAAAATCGAACCTGCTTCCACCACTTCCACTGGAAGCTCATTCCACACAGCTACCACTCTGAGTAAAGAAGTTCTCCCTCGTATTACCCCTAAACTTCTGTCCCTTAATTCTCAAGTCATGTCCTCTTGTTTGAATCTTCCCTACTCTCAATGGGAAAAGCTTATCTACGTCAACTCTGTCTATCCCTCTCATCATTTTAAAGACCTCTATCAAGTCCCCCCTTAACCTTCTGCGCTCCAAAGAATAAAGACCTAACTTGTTCAACCTTTCTCTGTAACTTAGTTGCTGAAACCCAGGCAACATACTAATAAATCTCCTCTGTACTCTCTCTATTTTGTTGACATCCTTCCTATAATTAGGCAAACAAAATTGTACACCATACTCCAGAATTGGCCTCACCAATGGCTTGTATAATTTTAACATTACATCCCAACTTCTATACTCATTGCTCTGATTTATGAAGGCCAGCACACCAAAAGCTTTCTTTACCACCCTATCGACATGAGATTCCACCTTCAGGGAACTATGCACAGTTATTCATAGATCCCTCTTTTCAACTGCATTCCTCAATTCGCTACCATTTACCATGTACGTCCTATTTTGATTTGTCCTGCCAAGATGTAGCACCTCACACTTATTAGCATTAAACTCCATCTGCCATCTTTCAGCCCACTCTTCCAAATGGCCTAAATCTCTCTGTAGACTTTGAAAATCTACTTCATTATCCACAATACCACCTATCTTAGGATCATCTGCATACTTACTAATCCAATTTACTAATATGCTACAAACTGAAAATCAGAAATATGTAATGTTTAAAAAAATGGCAGCACTAGGATGTCACCAATTCTTGACATGATGCATTCTAGGTACCCAAGGGAAATATGCAAATTGTGTGAGTTCTGACCATAATTGTCCTCCTTCACCAGGGCTATGTCAAAATACTAAAGAATGGTGACTATTACATCCTCAAAAAAAATGCAAGGATAAACCCAACAATTACTAATGAGCAAGCATGTGAGACGGGGGGAAATCATCACTTTGGACAAATGTGCATGAATTAAAACAAAGTAACATAGATTGTTACACACAATTTAAATTTAACTAAAGTTGCATTGAACTTTATGAAGACCAATGAGAAAAAATGTGGCGATGCCGAGTAAAATGACCTGTATAACTGATGTCCTTGGAACAAGATGGAAAATGGTAACCGAAATGGAACAAATGGTAATGGTTGATTATTGTTTCTTGAGCTAACCAGACAAAGGCATCTAATATTATTCACCAATGACTGTCATGTTAACAAATTAAAATCAGGGACAGGTTATTAGGCACCTCAAGCCTGCTTCACCACTGTAAAAAATCACGGCTGATTGATTTTAATCTCAACTTCACATTGTCAACCTTTGTGGCAATGTTTCCACTTGCACATTGTGCACCTACCTCCACCTTGAAGACATCTAAAGACTGCTACTGTTGACTTTCAGGGAGCGTGTTCGAAAAACTGACAACTCCCAGGAAAAATGTTGCCTCCTTCATCTTAAAATTGGTGATCCATTATTTATTTTTTAAATTCTGGTTTCTTCCACAGGCAGGAACATCCTAACCACCTCCACCCTGTCAAAACCCCTCATGGTCTTGTGTTTGAGTCAAATTCCCTCTAAAGCACAAGTGTGGCCAGCGCAACATTTTCTTAAAATACAACTTGTCCATGCCAAGTATTAGTCTGAAGAAGGATCCAGACCCAAATTGTCACCTAGCCATTTTCCCCAGTGATGATGCTTGACCTACTGAGTTACTCCAGCAATTTGTGTCCATCTCATGCCAAGTAAACCTTCTCTAAACTGCCTTCAACACATTAATACCCATAAATAAGGCAACCAATGATGAAACACAAAAAAGGTAAACAGATAGACACAAAATGCTGGAGTAACTCAGCGGGACAGGCAGCATCTCTGGAGAGAAGGGATGGGTGACGTTCTGGGGTCGAGATCCTTCTTCGGACTGAGAGACAGGGGAGAGGGAGACTAGAGATATGTGGAAGGGTATGGTGTAAAAATGGCAGAACAGAGCAGACGATGATCAAGGAAATGTAGAATGGATCATTGTTAGCCGAGTGGAAAGCGACAATGAGGCGGCCCAGGACAGAAAGTTCAGTGTGGGAATGGGAGGGGAAGTCAAAGTGTTTAGCAACTGGGAGGTCACGTATGCCTAGGTGGACTGAGTGGAGGTGTTTAGTGAAACGATCGCCAAACCTGCACTTGGTCTCGCCGATATATAGGAATCCACACCTAAAACAGCAGATACAGTAGATAAGTGCAACTCTGCCTCATCTGAAAGGACTGTCAAGGTCTTTAGACAGAATTAAGGGAAGAGGTATACAATGCCCTCCATAATGTTTGGGACAAAGACCAATCATTTCTTTGGTTACACAGAAAAGCTGGAGAAACTCAGCGGGTGCAGCAGCATCTATGGAGCGAAGGAAATAGGCAACGTTTCGGGCCGAAACCCTTCTTCAGACTGATCAGGGGTGGGGGTGGGTGGGGACAAGAAAGGTAAAAGGAGTAGCCGGAAGGCTGGAGGGTGGGAGGAGACAGCAGGGGAGCTGAGGAAGGGGAGGAGACAGCAAGGACTAACAGAATTGGGAGAAGTCGATGTTCATGCCCCGGGGTGCAGACTCCCCAAACGGAATATGAGGTGCTGTTCCTCCAATTTCCGGTGCTGCTCGCTGTGGCCATGGAGGAGACCCAGGACAGAGAGGTCGGAGGCGATGTTCATGCCCCCGGGGTGCAGACTCCCCAAACGGAATATGAGGTGCTGTTCCTCCAATTTCCAGTGCTGCTCGCTGTGGCCATGGAGGAGACCCAGGACAGAGAGGTCGGAGGCGAGCTGTCCCCAATCATTTCTTTATTTGCCTCTGTACTCCACAATTTGAGATTTGTAATAGAAAAAAAAAAATCACATATAGTTAAAGTGCACATTGTCAGATTTTATTAAAAGCCATTTGTATACACTTTGGTTTCACCATGTAGAAATTACAGCTGCGTTTATACATAGTCCCCTCATTTCAGGGTTCCATAATGTTTGGCACACATGGTGTCACAGGTGTTTGTAATTGCTCAGGTGTGTTTAATTGCCTCCTTATGCAGTTATAAGAGAGCCCTCAGCACCTAGTCTTTCCTCCAGTCTTTCCATCACGTTTGGAAACTTTTACTGCTGTTTATTAATATGAGGACCAACGTTGTGCCAATGAAGCCATTATAAGACTGAGAAACAAGAATAAAACTGTTGGAGACATCAGCCAAACCTTAGGCTTACCAAAGTGAACTGTTTGGAACATTGTTAAGAAGAGCACTGATGAGCTTACTAATCGCAAAGGGACTGAAAGGTCAAGGAAGACCTCCACAGCTGATGAAAGAATAATTCTCTCTATAATAAAGAAAAATCTCCAAACACCTGTCTGGCAGATCAGAAACACTCTCCAGGAGTCAGGTGTGGGTTTGTCAATGACCACTGTCTGCAGAAGTGTACAGACACATCCTATATGCTCAAATTCAAACAAATGTCTCAAAACTCATTGGCTGGCGGTTCATTCTACAGCAAATTGTGGAGTACAGATGCAAATAAATAAATGATTGGTCTTTGTCCCAAACAATATGGAGGGCACTGTATATCGTGAAAAGTAGCACAGAGAGAGAGAGCGAGAGAGCATAGGCTCCTGAAAATGGTAACAAAGGCAGTAGGATAGTGAATGCAGCATTTGACATGATCGACTTCACAAGCCAAGGCCCCAGCTGGGTTATCATGTTGCCGCTGCACAAAACATTTGTCAAACTGCACTTGGAATATTATGTAAAGTTCTGGTTGACACAGGAAGGATGTGGTAGCATTAGAAAGAGTTCAGAAAGAATAAGCAGGATGTGACCTGGAATGGCTTCAAGGAGAGATCGGATAGGCTGGTTTTATTTGCACAGGTAGGCAAGGCAGCTATGGATTGACCTCATTTAACTTTATAAAATTATGAAGGACATACATAGTAGGGGTAGATAGTCAGTCTTTTTTCAAGGGTGGGGGGTGTCTAACCCTAGAGGGCTTAGGTTTAAGGTGGACGGGGCGAAATTTAAAAGAGATCAGCTTTTCCAGAGGGTGCAGGGTATGTGGAATGAGCTGCATAGCTACGATTCCATAAATCACAAGCAGATTGTAAAAAATGTTGGAAATAAGACTCGTTTGTACAGTAACAAACTCTGTACATCCCAGAGTTTTATACGCATAAAATGTTTTACATTTAACCATTATAATATAGCAAATGGCAAGCTGCTTGTGCAGCCAAGGTCCATCAGTTAATAAAGAACAGAT